>NC_134271.1:153981973-154070616 GCF_031893055.1 Leptodactylus fuscus
TGTCAGTCAAGCGCTGCAGAGGCGGGGCCAAGAGCTGTCCTCCAATCATATTCCACCCTACTCTAAAGTGGGCGAGGCCTGTATGTAACATAACGGGACAGATAGGAGTGACAATCCACTATTACCTCCGGCGGCCAATCAGAGACGTCACCGACTAGAAGGGGCGGGGTCAGGTAACAAAACAACTGGCCTGTGGCCGGAGGCTGTCAATCATCTATTGAAAAGGCGGGGCCAAGTATTATTAGCCAATCATAAGTCTTCTCTATAGGAACAGCTGGAGAATACAAATAAGGAGAAATAGGCGGGTCCATCCGAACTAAGAGAACCAATCAGAGATATTGTATGGATGAGGGGGCGGAGCGCGAGCTGTCCATCTGATGTATATGCTGGTTGTCATAGTGACGTGCCCAGCCTGCCCAGTACTATAGGCTAGACTGGCGGCTCCGCGCTTCCTGGAGGTTTGTCCTCCGCTGCGGTCCGTCCTCCACCCGGAAGTGGTGTGTTGTATGGTGATCTTTACTCTCTGCAGAGCTCGGGCAGACACATGGACTCCTGGGTCCGATTCAGCAGCCAGAGCCAGGCCAAGGAGCGGCTCATCAGGTGCCCGGACATGGAGGCAGGAGGGCGGGGAGGGGAAGGGGCTTAGCCGGCTCTATCACACACGGAAGGATACAGCAGCTCAGTATATAACACAGGGAAGGATTAGATACAGCAGCTCAGTATATAACACAGGGAAGGATTAGATACAGCAGCTCAGTATATAACACAGGGAAGGATTAGATACAGCAGCTCAGTATATAACACAGGGAAGGATTAGATACAGCAGCTCAGTATATAACACAGGGTAGGATTAGATACAGCAGCTCAGTATATAACACAGGGAAGGATTAGATACAGCAGCTCAATATCACACAGGGTAGGATTAGATACAGCAGCTCAATATCACACAGGGAAGGATTAGATACAGCAGCTCAGTATATAACACAGGGTAGGATTAGATACAGCAGCTCAGTATATAACACAGGGAAGGATTAGATACAGCAGCTCAGTATATAACACAGGGAAGGATTAGATACAGCAGCTCAGTATATAACACAGGGTAGGATTAGATACAGCAGCTCAGTATATAACACAGGGTAGGATTAGATACAGCAGCTCAGTATATAACACAGGGAAGGATTAGATACAGCAGCTCAATATCACACAGGGTAGGATTAGATACAGCAGCTCAATATCACACAGGGAAGGATTAGATACAGCAGCTCAGTATATAACACAGGGAAGGATTAGATACAGCAGCTCAGTATATAACACAGGGAAGGATTAGATACACAGCTCAGTATAACACAGGGAAGGATTAGATACAGCAGCTCAGTATATAACACAGGATAGGATTAGATACAGCAGCTCAGTATATCACACAGGGTAGGATTAGATA
The DNA here is from genome assembly GCF_031893055.1 of Leptodactylus fuscus. Classification (NCBI taxonomy): domain Eukaryota; kingdom Metazoa; phylum Chordata; class Amphibia; order Anura; family Leptodactylidae; genus Leptodactylus; species Leptodactylus fuscus. Next base: position 153,983,412 of record NC_134271.1, read on the forward strand.
CAGCAGCTCAGTATATAACACAGGGTAGGATTAGATACAGCAGCTCAGTATATCAAACAGGATAGGATTAGATACAGCAGCTCAATATATCACACAGGGAAGGATTAGATACAGCAGCTCAGTATATAACAGAGAAGGATTAGATACAGCAGCTCAGTATATAACACAGGGTAGGATTAGATACAGCAGATAGTATCAAACAGGATAGGATTAGATACAGCAGCTCAGTATATAACAAGGTAGGATTAGATACAGCAGCTCAGTATATCACACAGGGTAGGATTAGATACAGCAGCTCAGTATATCGCACAGGGTAGGATTAGATACAGCAGCTCAATATCACACAGGGAAGGATTAGATACAGCAGCTCAGTATATAACACAGGGAAGGATTAGATACAGCAGCTCAGTATATAACACAGGGTAGGATTAGATACAGCAGACAGTATAACATAGGGTAGGATTAGATACAGCAGCTCAGTATATAACATAGGGTAGGATTAGATACAGCAGCTCAATATCACACAGAGTAGGATTAGATACAGCAGCGCAGTATAACACATGGTAGGATTAGATACAGCTTGGTATCACAGGGTAGGATTAGATACAGCAGCTCAGTATATAACACATGGTAGGATTAGATACAGCAGACAGTATCACATAGGGTAGGATTACATACAGCATAAAATAATAATTGACATAATAGGACGGCTGCAGTATCTAATGGGCACATAGTAGTTACACTGAAAGCTTATTGTACTCATTGGTGCGACTAGTGACCGACCTAAAATCAGAACGTAAATGGCGTCGTCATAAACCACATGGCGCTGGATATAACTGCAAGTGTAGGGACAGTCTGTACGGGCGGCTGGGGTCTCCTGTATACGGCATTACAGGCCCAGATTGTGTGCGGCGGGGCCATCATCTCATCATTGCTGCAGGAAATCATTCTACAATAGCTTCTTCTGTATATTTTACCCTCAGAGCTTTACCTCCTCTGTAAAACATAATCGGCTGTCACCCAGCTTTCCTACGCTCCTGATCTGCATACACTCTGAGTGGCACCCCCTGTGATCCTGTGCCACCCAGCTTTTCCTGCGCTGACCCTGCTCTCTCCCTTTGTAGGGCGGCTCAGTATGCCTGCACATTACTGGGGTACACCCTGCAGAAGAATGGGGCCAGCAGTGACGTTATTACAACCATCAAACAGCTGGAGGCGCACCTGAGCCTGGGCCGGAAGTGTGAGTATCGCCCTGTGCCCCCTGCTGCCCCCCACCACCCCTCTGTATCACTCACCTTCTCTTCTGTCCTCAGTGTTCAGACTGGGTAACTCCATGGACGCCCTGGAGTCAGCGAAGCGCGCCATCCACCTGTCAGATGTGGTACTGCGCCTGTGTATCACCGTCAGCCATCTGAACAGAGCCATGTACTTCGCCTGCGATAACATCCTGTGGCTGGGGAAGAGCGGACTGGCCAAGAGCACCGACCAGGAGAAGTGGAGCCAGCGCTCCTTCAGGTGAGAGAAATACTCCACTCCCCTCCAGAGCTGCAGTGACAGTCCTTAAACTCCACTCACCTCCAGAGCTGCAGTGACAGTCCTTATACTCCACTCCCCTCCAGAGCTGCAGTGACAGTCCTTATACTCCACTCACCTCCAGAGCTGCAGTGACAGTCCTTATACTCCACTCCTCTCCAGAGCTGCAGTGACAGTCCTTATACTCCACTCACCTCCAGAGCTGCAGTGACAGTCCTTATACTCCACTCACCTCCAGAGCTGCAGTAACAGTCCTTATACTCCACTCCCCTCCAGAGCTGCAGTAACAGCCCTTATACTCCACTCCTCTCCAGAGCTGCAGTAACAGCCCTTATACTCCACTCCCCTCCAGAGCTGCAGTAACAGTCCTTATACTCCACTCCCCTCCAGAGCTGCAGTGACAGTCCTTATACTCCACTCCCCTCCAGAGCTGCAGTAACAGCCCTTATACTCCACTCCCCTCCAGAGCTGCAGTGACAGTCCTTATACTCCACTCACCTCCAGAGCTGCAGTAACAGCCCTTATACTCCACTCCCCTCTAGAGCTGCAGTAACAGCCCTTATACTCCACTCCCCTCCAGAGCTGCAGTAACAGCCCTTATACTCCACTCCCCTCCAGAGCTGCAGTAACAGTCCTTATATTCCACTCCCCTCCAGAGCTACAGTAACAGCCCTTATACTCCACTCCCCTCCACAGCTGCAGTAACAGCCCTTATACTCCACTCACCTCCACAGCTGCAGTAACAGTCCTTATACTCCACTCCTCTCCAGAGCTGCAGTAACAGCCCTTATACTCCACTCCCCTCCAGAGCTGCATTTACAGCCCTTATACTCCACTCCCCTCCAGAGCTGCAGTAACAGTCCTTATACTCCACTCACCTCCAGAGCTGCAGTAACAGTCCTTATACTCCACTCCTCTCCAGAGCTGCAGTAACAGCCCTTATACTCCACTCACCTCCAGATCTGCAGTAACAGTCCTTATACTCCACTCCCCTCCAGAGCTGCAGTAACAGCCCTTATACTCCACTCACCTCCAGAGCTGCAGTAACAGTCCTTATACTCCACTCCCCTCCAGAGCTGCAGTAACAGTCCTTATACTCCACTCACCTCCAGAGCTGCAGTAACAGCCCTTATACTCCACTCCTCTCCAGAGCTGCAGTAACAGTCCTTATACTCCACTCCTCTCCAGAGCTGCAGTAACAGCCCTTATACTCCACTCACCTCCAGAGCTGCAGTAACAGTCCTTATACTCCACTCCCCTCCAGAGCTGCAGTAACAGTCCTTATACTCCACTCCCCTCCAGAGCTGCAGTAACAGTCCTTATACTCCACTCACCTCCAGAGCTGCAGTAACAGCCCTTATACTCCACTCCCCTCCAGAGCTGCAGTAACAGTCCTTATACTCCAAACACCTCCAGAGCTGCAGTAACAGCCCTTATACTCCACTCCTCTCCACAGCTGCAGTAACAGCCCTTATACTCCACTCACCTCCAGAGCTGCATTTACAGCCCTTATACTCCACTCCCCTCCAGAGCTGCAGTAACAGCCCTTATACTCCACTCCCCTCCAGAGCTGCAGTAACAGTCCTTATACTCCACTCCCCTCCAGAGCTGCAGTAACAGCCCTTATACTCCACTCCCCTCCAGAGCTGCAGTAACAGCCCTTATACTCCACTCCCCTCCAGAGCTGCAGTAACAACCCTTATACTCCACTCCCCTCCAGAGCTGCAGTAACAGTCCTTATACTCCACTCCCCTCCAGAGCTGCAGTAACAGCCCTTATACTCCACTCCCCTCCAGAGCTGCAGTAACAACCCTTATACTCCACTCCCCTCCAGAGCTGCAGTAACAGTCCTTATACTCCACTCACCTCCACAGCTGCAGTAACAATCGTTATACTCCACTCACCTCCAGAGCTGCATTTACAGCCCTTATACTCCACTCCCCTCCAGAGCTGCAGTAACAGTCCTTATACTCCACTCACCTCCAGAGCTGCAGTAACAGTCCTTATACTCCACTCCCCTCCAGAGCTGCAGTAACAGCCCTTATACTCCACTCACCTCCAGAGCTGCAGTGACAGTCCTTATACTCCACTCCCTTCCACAGCTGCAGTGACAGTCCTTATACTCCACTCCCCTCCAGAGCTGCAGTGACAGTCCTTATACTCCACTCACCTCCAGAGCTGCATTTATAGCCCTTATACTCCACTCCCCTCCAGATCTGCATTTACAGTCCTTATACTCCACTCATCTCCACAGCTGCAGTAACATTCCTTATACTCCAAACACCTCCAAAGCTGCAGTTACAGCCCTTATATTCCACTGGAGTATGTGAGCTGTGGCTGCTGCTCTGGCTGTGGCTGTAATGTATGAGCTGTGACTGCAGCTCTGGCTGTGACTGGGGTGTATGAGCTGTACCTGCAGTGTATGAGCTGTTGCTGCAGCTCTGGCTGTGACTGGAGTGTATGAGCTGTGGCTGCAGTACATGAGCTGTTGCTGCAGATCTGGCTGTGACTGGGGTGTATGAGCTGTGGCTGCAGTACATGAGCTGTTGCTGCAGCTCTGGCTGTGACTGGAGTGTATGAGCTGTGGCTGCAGTACATGAGCTGTTGCTGCAGCTCTGGCTGTGACTGGAGTGTATGAGCTGTGGCTGCAGTACATGAGCTGTGGCTGCTGCTCTGGCTGTGACTGGAGTGTATGAGCTGTGGCTGCAGTACATGAGCTGTGGCTGCTGCTCTGGCTGTGACTGGAGTGTATGAGCTGTTAGCTCTGGCTGTAATGTATGAGCTGTTGCTGCAGCTCTGGCTGTGACTGGAGTGTATGAGCTGTGGCTGCAGTACATGAGCTGTGGCTGCAGATCTGGCTGTGACTGGAGTGTATGAGCTGTGGCTGCAGTACATGAGCTGTTGCTGCTGCTTTGGCTGTGACTGGAGTGTATGAGCTATGGCTGCAGTACATGAGCTGTGGTTGCAGCTCTGGCTGTGACTGGAGTGTATGAGCTGTTGCTGCTTCTCTGGCTGTAATGTATGAGCTATGGCTGCAGTACATGAGCTGTGGCTGCAGCTCTGGCTGTGACTGGAGTGTATGAGCTGTTGCTGCTGCTCTGGCTGTGACTGGAGTGTATGAGCTGTACCTGCAGTGTATGAGCTGTTGCTGCAGATCTGGCTGTGACTGGGGTGTATGAGCTATGGCTGCAGTACATGAGCTGTTGCTGCAGATCTGGCTGTGACTGGAGTGTATGAGCTGTACCTGCAGTACATGAGCTGTTGCTGCAGCTCTGGCTGTGACTGGAGTGTATGAGCTGTACCTGCAGTGTATGAGCTGTTGCTGCAGCTCTGGCTGTGACTGGAGTGTATGAGCTGTACCTGCTGTGGCTGCAGCTCTGGCTGTGACTGGAGTGTATGAGCTGTTAGCTCTGGCTGTAATGTATGAGCTGTTGCTGCAGCTCTGGCTGTGACTGGAGTACACCCGGGTCACCCTGTCTTTTCTTCCCCCTCAGATATTACCTCTTCTCCCTCATCATGAACCTGAGCCGTGACCTGTATGAGATAAAGCTACTGATGGAGACGGAGAGCGGCAGCAAGCGTTGTAAAGCCGCGGCGGAGAACGGAGCGGTGTCGCGGGGTGAGCGGCCTCCTCCCCACCCTTTGGCGCTCCAGCTGCGGCTGCTGGTCCAGGTGCTGCGCAGTAACCCCCCGCTCCTGCTGGACCTGCTGAAGAACGCCTGCGACCTCTTCATCCCCCTGGACAGGCTGGGACTGTACAAGAGCAATGCAGGGGTGGTGGGGCTGTGCGGCCTGACCTCCTCCATACTGTCCATCCTCACCATCACCCACCCCTGGCTGAAGATCAAGCCCTGACCGCCCGCCGATCAACCCCAGCTCTCCCAGACTCCTCATTTATGGGGGGGGAGGGGGTCACTGACTACTCTCACATCCAGGAGTGTGGGAAAGCTGGGTGACCTGTGCCGGAGCCCTTTGTACAGGGGGATTCACTGAGTGATGGGGTGTGTGGCTGTTGGGTGACCCCAGGGCGGTCTGCAGACCCTCACCCTCTCACCCCCCCTTCCTTCTGTCTCTGAGCTCACCCCCTCCTTGTCCTCTGATTGGTTGCTATGGGTTACTGGAGCTCCGCCCAGGAGGAGCCATGTACAGACCCTGGATCCCCTATTAACCCTCTAATGCCTGTACTGTAATGAACATAACGCCTGTATATAATGTATGATTGTAAATAATCTGTAACCCCCAGCCTCAGATTAAAGAGTCACTTTTATACATGTGTCCGCTCACCGCCATCTCTGACAACTGTACTGACTGCGGGCATCACCGTGGTTTATACTCGAGTCCCATCCAGAGCTGCGTTCACAATTCTTACTCTATAGTTCCATCCAGAGCTGCATTTATAATTCTTACTCTCTAGTCCCTTCCAGAGCTGCGTTTATAATTCTTTCTCTCTAGTCCCATCCAGAGCTGTGTTCACAGTTCTTACTCTCTAGTCCCATCCAGAGCTGCGTTTATAATTCTTACTCTCTAGTTCCATCCAGAGCTGCGTTCACAATTCTTACTCTCTAGTTCCATCCAGAGCTGCGTTCACAGTTCTTACTCTCTAGTCCCATCCAGAGCTGCATTTATAATTCTTACTCTCTAGTCCCATCCAGAGCTGCGTTTATAATTCTTACTCTCTAGTCCCATCCAGAGCTGCGTTTATAATTCTTACTCTCTAGTCCCATCCAGAGCTGCGTTTATAATTCTTACTCTCTAGTCCCATCCAGAGCTGCGTTTATAATTCTTACTCTCTAGTCCCATCCAGAGCTGCGTTCACAGTTCTTACTCTCTAGTCCCATCCAGAGCTGCGTTCACAATTCTTACTCTCTAGTTCCATCCAGAGCTGCGTTCACAGTTCTTACTCTCTAGTCCCATCCAGAGCTGCGTTCACAGCTCTTACTCTCTAGTCCCATCCAGAGCTGCATTTATAATTCTTACTCTCTAGTCCCATCCAGAGCTGCATTTATAATTCTTACTCTCTAGTCCCATCCAGAGCTGCGTTCACAGTTCTTACTCTCTAGTCCCATCCAGAGCTGCATTTATAATTCTTTTCACTGAGAAAATCCCAAATATTTACTATAAATGTCATCTTGTTATAGGATTTAATCCCTAGTAAAAGCAGCATCTGCAGTACTGACTCATAAAACGGTATCACACATGATAGGATTAGATACATCAGGTGGGCAAACAAAAATTTAAAGATCACCTTTCACCACCTCCCGTCTTTTCCTCCTGTAATAGCCGCCCTTCCCCTGATTCCGGCACAGTTGGAATTCTTTCTCTAGCTCCCACCGTTCCTGAGCAATCAGTACATTTAGTTTCATTGTCCGATAAACCAACTAGACTCTCTAGTGTGAAGTGGGTGGAGCCAGGCAGGAGTAGACGAGAGGCACCTCCTACCCTGCACCTGCCTGACTCCACCCACTTCACACTAGAGAGTCTAGTTGGTTTATCGGACAATGAAACTAAATGTACTGATTGCTCAGGAAAGGTGGGAGCTAGAGAAATAATTCCAACTGTGCTGGAATCGGGAGGGGTGGCTATTACAGGAGGAAATAATGAGGGTGGTTAAAGGTCCTCTTAAAGGAGTTTATGCTGGTGACAACTCACCTCTTCCCAAAAACTATCACAGCCCTGCCCCCTGTTACTGGCAACCAGCCTGTGTATATCATGTCTGAGAGGTTGTCACAGCCCCGCCCCCTGTTACTGACATCACTGATATGAGATATGATCAGACATGAGCTCCGCCCCCTTATACTACAGTACAGCTATTCATCTATTACTGCTGACAACCAGCCTGTATATATCATGTCTGAGAGGTTGTCACAGCCCCGCCCCCTGTTACTGACAAACAACTGTATATATCATGTGTGAGGGGTTGTCACTCTCTGGTCCTGGCGGTCTTATATAAGACATGTATCAGGCGGATCCTTTGGTCACAGTCTCGCTCTGCTGATAGATAATTCTTCACACATCAGTGACCTGGCATAATCCTGCAGGACCACGAGCACTGACTACAGAAGAGTCACCGCACAGCCAGGGTAGGATCTGTCACCAGCCGGCAGAAGAAGGAGAGCTCCGGAGATACTCAGGTACATACATAGTCATATATCCTGCAGATTATTACACCACTAGCCTCCTGAGATATGCAGAACATCACTCTGAGGTGAGGGGTACGGATGGGCTGTCCAGGTGTAGTTCATCACCTCTAACAAAGTTTGGGGCATGAGGGGTGTAGACCAGGACATATGTGCAGTGATCACAAAGGTGTACAGAACCTGGTGATGGTGAAGGACCTGTGGTCACATGACCATATCATACTGCCTAGAACAGAGCTCCTCAAACTTTTTACACAGGGGGCCAATTCACTGTCCCTCAGACCATTGGAGGGCCAAAATATAGTTTAAAAAAACAATTTCCTCCCCATACAGCATTAAGGGTAAGTTCACATGTTCCCAGTCCCACGCGGGTTTTGACACAGAGAGATGCGTCGAGCCGCGTCTCTCTCTGGTCAAAACCCGCCTGCCGTGACCATCGCGGTCGCAGCTTTCCCCTCCTATGTCGGCTCAAATGAATGACCCGACATAGGAGGGTGCTGCCGCGGCTTCCGCCTGAAGAAAGGACGTGTCTCTTCTTTTCTCCGCTAGCAGCAGCCCGCTGCTAGTGGAAAAAAGAAGCCCGGCGGTCTGCATAGACCACCATTTTAAAGGGGCGGATTTTGAAGCGAAATCCGCTGTCAAAATCCGCCCCTTTGTTCACGTGTGAACAAGCCCTAAATGCTCCACAGTAGCCCCCTCCTCACACAGTATTAAACGCTCCACAGAAGCCCCCTCCCCACACAGTATTAAATGCTCCACAGCAGCCCCTCCCCACAAAGTATTAAATGCTCCACAGTAGCCCCCTCCCCACACAGTATTAAATGCTCCACAGTAGCCCCCTCCCCACACAGTATTAAATGCTCCACAGTAGCCCCCTCCCCACACAGTATTAAATGCTCCACAGTATCCCCCTCCCCACACTCTATTAAATGCTCCACAGTAGCCCCCCTCCCAACACAGTATTAAATGCTCCACAGTAGCCCCCTCCCCACACAGTATTAAATGCTCCAAAGTATTCCCCTCTCCACACAGTATTAAATGCTCCACAGAAGCCCCCTCCCCACACAGTATTAAATGCTCCACAGTAGCCCCATTCCCTACATAATATTAAATGCTGTACAGTATCCCCGTCCCCACACAGTATTAAATGCTCCACAGTATCCCCCTCCCCACACAGTATTAAATGCTCCACAGTATCCCTTCCCCACACAGTATTAAATGCTCCACAGTAGCCCCCTCCCCACATAGTATGAAATGCTCCACAGTAGCGCCCCTCCCCACACAGTATTAAATGCTCCACAGTATCCCTTCCCCACACAGTATTAAATGCTCCACAGTATCCCCCTCACCACACAGTATTAAATGCTCCACAATATCCCCCCTCACCACACAGTATTAAATACTTCACAGTATCCCCCTCCACACATAGTATTAAATGCTCCACAGTATCCCCCCTCCCCACACAGTATTAAATGCTCCACAGTATCCCCCTCACCACACAGTATTAAATGCTCCACAGTATCCCTTCCCCACACAGTATTAAATGCTCCACAGTAGCCCCCTCCCCACAAAGTATTAAATGCTCCACAGTAGCCCCATTCCCCACAAAATATTAAATGCTCCACAGTATCCCCCTCCCCACACAGTATTAAATGCTCCAAAGTATCCCCCTTCCCCACACAGTATTAAATGCTCCACAGTATCCCCTCCCCACACAGTATTAAATGCTCCACAGTATCCCCCTCCCCACACAGTATTAAATGCTCCACAGTAGCCCCCCCTCCCCACACAGTATTAAATGCTCCACAGTATCCCCCTCACCACACAGTATTAAATGCTCCACAATATCCCCCCTCTCCACACAGTATTAAATACTTCACAGTATCCCCCTCCACACATAGTATTAAATGCTCCACAGTATCCCCCTCCCCAAACAGTATTAAATGCTCCACAGTATCCCTTCCCCACACAGTATTAAATGCTCCAAAGTATCCCCCCTCCCCACACAGTATTAAATGCTCCACAGTATCCCTTCCCCACACAGTATTAAATGCTCCACAGTAGCCCGCTCCCCACACAGTAATAAATGCTCCACAGTAGCCCCATTCCCTACACAATATTAAATGCTCCACAGTATCCCCTCCCCACACAGTATTAAATGCTCCACAGTATCCCCTCCCCACACAGTATTAAATGCTCCACAGTATCCCTTCCCCACACAGTATTAAATGCTCCACAGTAGCCACCTCCCCACATAGTATTAAATGCTCCACAGTATCCCCCTCTCCACACAGTATTAAATGCTCCACAGTAGCCCCCCTCCCCACACAGTATTAAATGCTCCACAGTATCCCTTCCACACACAGTATTATATGCGCCACAGTATCCCCCTCCCCACACCGTATTAAATGCTCCACAGTATCCCCCTCCCCACACCGTATTAAATGCTCCACAGTAGCCCCTCCCCACACAGTATTAAATGCTCCACAGTATCCCCCTCCCCACACACTATTAAATGCTCCACAGTAGCCTCCCTCCCCACACAGTAGTAAATGCTCCACAGTATCCCCCTCCCCACACAGTATTAAATGCTCCACAGTGGCCTCCCTCCCCACACAGTATTAAATGCTCCACAGTATCCCTTCCCCACACAGTATTATATGCTCCACAGTATCCCTTCCCCACACAGTATTAAATGCTCCACAGTAGCCCCCTCCCCACACCGTATTAAATGCTCCACAGTATCTCCCTCCCCACACAGTATTAAATGCTCCACAGTATCCCCCTCCCCACATAGTATTAAATGCTCCACAGTAGCCTCCCTCCCCACACAGTATTAAATGCTCCACAATATCCCCCTCCCCACACAGTATTAAATGCTCCACAGTATCCCTTCCCCACACAGTATTAAATGCTCCACAGTAGCCCGCTCCCCACACAGTAATAAATGCTCCACAGTAGCCCCATTCCCTACACAATATTAAATGCTCCACAGTATCCCCTCCCCACACAGTATTAAATGCTCCACAGTATCCCCTCCCCACACAGTATTAAATGCTCCACAGTATCCCTTCCCCACACAGTATTAAATGCTCCACAGTAGCCACCTCCCCACATAGTATTAAATGCTCCACAGTATCCCCCTCCCCACACAGTATTAAATGCTCCACAGTAGCCCCCCTCCCCACACGGTATTAAATGCTCCACAGTATCCCTTCCCCACACAGTATTAAATGCTCCATAGTATCCCTGTCCCTACACAGTATTAAATGCTCCACAGTATCCCCCTCCCCACATGGTATTAAATGCTGCACAGTATTCCCCTCCCCACACAGTATTAAATGCTCCACAGTATTCCCCTCCCCACATAGTATTAAATGCTCCACAGTAACCCCCCTCACCACACAGTATTAAATGCTCCACAGTATCCCCCTCCCCACACCGTATTAAATGCTCCACAGTATCCCCCTCCCCACACAGTATTAAATGCTCCACAGTATCCCCCTCCCCACATAGTATTAAATGCTCCACAGTAGCCTCCCTCCCCACACAGTATTAAATGCTCCACAATATCCCCCTCCCCACACAGTATTAAATGCTCCACAGTAGCCTCCCTCCCCACACAGTATTAAATGCTCCATAGTATCCCCCTCCCCACATAGTATTAAATGCTCCACAGTAGCCCCCCTCACCACATAGTATTAAATGCTCCACAGTAGCCCCCTCCCCACACAGTATTAAATGCTCCATAGTATCCCCCTCCCCACATAGTATTAAATGCTCCACAGTAGCCCCCCTCACCACATAGTATTAAATGCTCCACAGTATCCCCCTCCCCACACAATATTAAATGCTCCACAGTATCCCCCTCCCCACATGGTATTAAATGCTGCACAGTATTCCCCTCCCCACACAATATTAAATGCTCCACAGTATCCCCCTCCCCACATGGTATTAAATGCTCCACAGTATCCCCCTCCCCACATAGTATTAAATGCTCCACAGTAGCCCCCCTCCCCATACAATATTAAATGCTCCACAGTATCCCCCTCCCCACATGGTATTAAATGCTGCACAGTATTCCTCTCCCCACACAATATTAAATGCTCCACAGTATCCCCCTCCCCACATGGTATTAAATGCTCCACAGTATCCCCCTCCCCACATAGTATTAAATGCTCCACAGTAGCCCCCTCCCCACACAATATTAAATGCTCCACAGTATCCCCCTCCCCACATGGTATTAAATGCTGCACAGTATTCCCCTCCCCACACAGTATTAAATGCTCCATAGTATCCCTGTCCCTACACAGTATTAAATGCTCCACAGTATCCCCCTCCCCACATGGTATTAAATGCTGCACAGTATTCCCCTCCCCACATAGTATTAAATGCTCCACAGTAGCCCCCCTCACCACACAGTATTAAATGCTCCACAGTATCCCCCCACACACAGTATTAAATGCTCCACAGTATCCCCCTCCCCACATGGTATTAAATGCTGCACAGTATTCCCCTCCCCACACAGTATTAAATGCTCCACAGTATCCCTGTCCCTACACAGTATTAAATGCTCCACAGTATCCCCCTCCCCACATAGTATTAAATGCTCCACAGTATCCCCCCTCCCCACACAGTATTAAATGCATTTGTACATACAGCTGAAAGAAGGGATCACACACTAATGGGGAATCCTGTACTGGACGGGTGACGGTGTGTGTGCCATAGGTTAGTCATCACGGCCCCAAGAGCTTCAGGTGCGCCCCTGCCGGTGGGTGGAAATATGTCCTTGGCTGGTTGCATGTGCCCCATGGGTCGTAGTCTGAGGACCCCTGGCCTAGAATGTATGGGCTCCTAGGAGATTTAGGCACCACCCCTTTGCCTATGTCAGGCTGGTTAGGGTAGAGGTGCATTTAGGAGAGACAGATCTACTTACTGAGACTTGAACCGCGCTGTGACCATGCTGAGGCAAAGGGTTAGTCACAAGGAGCGGGCTGGGGGATCCTGATAGACCAAAACACCTAGAACCGAAGCAGGTGAGATCCTTCTAGGCACAGCTGTCACATGACCATGGCTGTGCAGGACTTGTTACTGTGGAAGGACCTGGAGTCACATGGCCATAGTGGTGCAACTTGTGTTATTGTAGATGGACCTGGGTGGTCACATGACTATGTATTTGCAGGATTTGTTACTGTGAAAGGAACAGCGGACTGTTCATTGCAGGCATGTCAAACATGCGTCCCGAGGGCTGCATGCGGCCCTTTACAGGCATATCTGCGGCCCTCACAAAAGTCTCAAACTTTGTCTCTAAACTTTAGAGACAAAGTTTGAGACTTTTGTGCGGGCCACAGATGTACAAAACTCACAATCAGCACTTCCGGCTCTTCATTCATTGGCCCATATCCCTGCATATGACCTGCTTACGTGATCAGCGGCTGCTGTTCACGTAAGCAGGTCATATGCAGGGATATGCAGCGCCGCACCTCTCATGAAGCGACCGCTTCAGGCGGCGCTATGCCGGGGCCCCGGGGGGACGGCATTTTTTAACCTAAGCCAGTCCAGGACAAACTGTCCTGGGCTGGCTTAGTGTCACCGTCTCGACAGGGAAAGTGAGCGGTAGATTGGGGCGATTATGATGATGGGGGGGTTGGAGTGCTGGGGAAGGGTTGGGGTGCTGGGGGGAGGGGGGCTTTTTGATGTCTGTCTGGCCCTTCCTTGGGCTTGAGGACAGTTTTTTTTCCCCACCCATCTTGTAATTCTTTCACTTGCAGGTTAATTGGAGCATTACAGTCTGTAGTGCTCCTATTAACCCCCAAGTGCAAGAATTACAAGTGGGTGGGAAAAAACAGTCCTCAGGCCTAAGGAAGGGCCAGACATCCAGAAGCCCCCCTCCCCCAGCCCCCCTTCCCCAGCACCCCCCCTCCCCCCAGCACTCCCCCTCCCCCCAGCACTCCCCCCCAGCACTCCCCCCCCCCCCCCAGCACTCCAACTCTTCCCCAGCACTCCAACACAATAATGGTGTCTGCCAGCTTTAACTGAGGTGCCATTTTACCGGCAATCGCAGGCACCCGGAGCAAGATTCAGGGCCTGCGTGCATTTTTATGGCAGCCGGGAGCCTTGTGAGGCTCCAGCCTGTCATTCTATACTTTCTATTGTAGGCTACTCTATGTAGCCTGCAATAGAAATGCCGGATTTTTGCGATGCATGGTATTAGTGATCAGTCCCCTAGGCCCTAGCCATTAGCTGCTGTGTGCGGCCCTCGCAACAACCTCTTGTTACTCATGTGGTCCTCGGGATACCCTGAGTTTGACATGCCTGGTTCATTGGATGCCAAATGTGCCCTACCACTAAGAGGCGCCATTGTCACCACATGGTTTTTATGTTGTGGTTGAGTGATGTATATTTATTTTTGCAGGAGCTATATATTATATCTGAAGAAATGTCACTGAGAGAGGACACCCCGACTGTAAGTCTATCTATCTATCTATCTATCTATCTATCTATCTATCTATCTATCTATCTCCTATCTATCTATCTATCTATCTATCTATCTATCTATCTCCTATCTATCTATCTATCTATCTATCTATCTATCTATCTATCTATCTATCTCCTATCTATCTATCTATCTCTGATACCTATCTATTATTATACAGGGCAGTGCACTGTCCCGTGTTGCCCACCTGCCCCTCATCCATTCGGCCTCTCAGCTCCTCAGCTTTGCCTACCATGATGTGAAGTCTCTGCACCCGCTGGTGGGGTACTTCTGTGATATTTCGGAGAGAGGGGTGCAGGTGGTGAGTGGAGCGGCTGCCCTTGTGGGGTCTCCGCTCCTGAAGCTTGTAGAACCTCAGGGTAAGTCTGGCGGTATTATTTATGATGTGTGTGGACATTACCCGATCCCCGGCCGCTCCGCTCTCTCCTGTAGTAAGGTGCATATAGTCATTATTGGTGGTTTGGGGGTTAAATAATAGGGCAGCTGGCACATTATGGCTGAGCCATACCGGCGGGGCATTACATATAACCCGGGGGGCTATAGATTCAGGTCTGTGCTCGGACTGCGGCCAAATCTCTGACCCCATTTTATAAGTGAGCAGGAATCCAGTAAAACATCCCGGCAGGAGGAGTCAGGATGCCAGGCCCCTCGGGTCAGCGGCACGTGGCACGGTCCGTGACGGCGATATCAGGGGGCCTCATGTTAGTCAATCTGGTGGCCTTTATAAATAGGCAGTCAAAGCAGAATGTGGGGCCGCGGCATGACCCATACTGACTGTCTCCAGTCCGATGCCAGGGGCCGGCTGTGCTCAGGCACATGACAGTTATGCCAGGGAAAATTCTGGCACTGCCATGTGAGCGCAGAATCAGCGTACTGCTGAGAGCCAAATCGCTTTCTATCCGGACACGGCAGGGGGAGCGAGCACAGAGAGCGCGAAATTATCACAAGCCAGAAATAATTACCGCCATCCCTCAGGAGACCGCACCTCACTAATAACGCCTATTACTACACCGCTGCCAAGTGGTGCCCAACACAGACTGGCAGACTACCATTTAACCCTTCAACTCCTGCTCATAAGGAATGCACCTATAGTGATCAGTAATACACACCAGATCACCAGGACGTAGTGATATCACTGTATATACATCACTGGTGAGAGGTCACCTAGAGTATAGTGATCAGTACTACACACCAAATCACCAGGACATAGAGCAGTGATATCACTGTATATACATCACTGGTGAGAGGTCACCTAGAGAATAGTGATCAGTACTACACACAGATCACCAGGATATAGAGCAGTGATATCACTGTATATACATCACTGGTGAGAGGTCACCTAGAGTATAGTGATCAGTACTACACACCAGATCACCAGGACATAGAGCAGTGATATCACTGTACATACATCACTGGTGAGAGGTCACCTAGAGTATAGTGATCAGTACTACACATAGATCACCAGGACATAGAGCAGTGATATCACTGTATATACATCACTGGTGAGAGGTCACCTAGAGAATAGTGATCAGTACTACACACCAAATCACCAGGACATAGAGCAGTGATATCACTGTATATACATCACTGGTGAGAGGTCACCTAGAGAATAGTGATCAGTACTACACACAGATCACCAGGATATAGAGCAGTGATATCACTGTATATACATCACTGGTGAGAGGTCACCTAGAGTATAGTGATCAGTACTACACACCGGATAACCAGGATATAGAGCAGTGATATCACTGTATATACATCACTGGTGAGAGGTCACCTAGAGTATAGTGATCAGTACTACACATAGATCACCAGGACATAGAGCAGTGATATCACTGTATATACATCACTGGTGAGAGGTCACCTAGAGAATAGTGATCAGTACTACACACAGATCACCAGGACATAGAGCAGTGATATCACTGTATATACATCACTGGTGAGAGGTCACCTAGAGTATAGTGATCAGTACTACACACAGATCACCAGGACATAGAGCAGTGATATCACTGTATATACATCACTGGTGAGAAGTCACCTAGAGAATAGTGATCAGTACTACACACAGATCACCAGGACATAGAGCAGTGATATAACTGTATATACATCACTGGTGAGAGGTCACCTAGAGTATAGTGATCAGTACTACACACAGATCACCAGGACATAGAGAAGTGATATCACTGTATATACATCACTGGTGAGAGGTCACCTAGAGAATAGTGATCAGTACTACACACAGATCACCAGGACATAGAGCAGTGATATCACTGTATATACATCACTGGTGAGAGGTCACCTAGTGTATAGTGATCAGTACTACACACCAGATCATCAGGATATAGAGCAGTGATATAACTGTATATACATCACTGGTGAGAGGTCACCTAGAGTATAGTGATCAGTACTACACACCAGATCACCAGGACATAGAGCAGTGATATCACTGTATATACATCACTGCTGAGAGGTCACCTACAGTATAGTGATCAGTACTACACATAAATCACCAGGACATAGAGCAGTGATATCACTGTATATACATCACTGGTGAGAGGTCACCTAGAGTATAGTGATCAGTACTACACACAGATCACCAGGACATAGAGCAGTGATATCACTGTATATACATCACTGGTGAGAAGTCACCTAGAGAATAGTGATCAGTACTACACACAGATCACAAGGACATAGAGCAGTGATATCACTGTATATACATCACTGGTGAGAGGTCACCTAGTGTATAGTGATCAGTACTACACACCAGATCACCAGGACATAGAGCAGTGATATCACTGTATATACATCACTGCTGAGAGGTCACCTACAGTATAGTGATCAGTACTACACATAAATCACCAGGACATAGAGCAGTGATATCACTGTATATACATCACTGGTGAGAGGTCACCTAGAGTATAGTGATCAGTACTACACATAGATCACCAGGACATAGAGCAGTGATATCACTGTATATACATCACTGGTGAGAGGTCACCTAGAGAATAGTGATCAGTACTACACACAGATCACCAGGACATAGAGCAGTGATATCACTGTATATACATCACTGGTGAGAGGTCACCTAGAGTATAGTGATCAGTACTACACATAGATCATCAGGACGTAGTGATATCACTGTATGTACATCACTGGTGAGAGGTCACCTACAGTATAGTGAGCAGTACTACACACAGATCACCAGGACATAGAGCAGTGATATCACTGTATACACATCACTGGTGAGAGGTCACCTAGAGTATAGTGATCAGTACTACACACAGATCACCAGGACATAGAGCAGTGATATCACTGTATATACATCACTGGTGAGAGGTCACCTAGAGTATAGTGATCAGTACTACACACAGATCACCAGGACATAGAGCAGTGATATCACTGTATATACATCACTGGTGAGAGGTCACCTAGAGAATAGTGATCAGTACTACACACAGATCACCAGGACATAGAGCAGTGATATCACTGTACATACATCACTGGTGAGAGGTCACCTAGAGTATAGTGATCAGTACTACACACTAGATCATCAGGGTATAGAGCAGTGATATCACTGTATATATATCACTAGTGAGAGGTCACCTAGAGTATAGTGATCAGTACTACACACCAGATCACCAGGACATAGAGCAGTGATATCACTGTACATACATCACTGGTGAGAGGTCACCTAGAGAATAGTGATCAGTACTACACACAGATCACCAGGACATAGAGCAGTGATATCACTGTATATACATCACTGGCGAGAGGTCACCTAGAGTATAGTGATCAGTACTACACATAGATCATCAGGATATAGAGCAGCGATATCACTGTATATACATCACTGGTGAGAGGTCAACTAGAGTATAGTGATCAGTACTACACACAGATCACCAGGACATAGAGCAGTGATATCACTGTATATACATCACTAGTGAGAGGTCACCTAGAGAATAGTGATCAGTACTACACACAGATCACCAGGATATAGAGCAGTGATATCACTGTATATACATCACTGGTGAGAGGTCACCTAGAGTATAGTGATCAGTACTACACACAGATCACCAGGACATAGAGCAGTGATATCACTGTATATACATCACTGGTGAGAGGTCATCTAGAGTATAGTGATCAGTACTACACACCAGATCATCAGGATATAGAGCAGTGATATAACTGTATATACATCACTGGTGAGAGGTTACCTAGAGTATAGTGATCAGTACTACACACAGATCACCAGAATATAGTTAGCAGTGATATCACTGTATATACATCACTGGTGAGAGGTCACCTAGAGTATAGTGATCAGTACTACACACAGATCACCAGGACATAGAGCAGCGATATCACTGTATATACATCACTGGTGAGAGGTCACCTAGAGAATAAGGATCAGTACTACACACAGATCACTAGGATATAGAGCAGTGATATCACTGTATATACATCACTGGTGAGAGGTCACCTAGAGGATAGTGATCAGTACTACACACCAGATCATCAGGATATAGAGCAGTGATATAACTGTATATACATCACTGGTGAGAGGTCACCTAGAGAATAAGGATCAGTACTACACACAGATCACCAGGATATAGAGCAGTGATATCACTGTATATACATCACTGGTGAGAGGTCACCTAGAGGATAGTGATCAGTACTACACACCAGATCACCAGAACATAGAGCAGTGATATCACTGTATATACATCACTGGTGAGAGGTCACCTAGAGGATAGGGATCAGTACTACACATAGATCACCAGGACATAGAGCAGTGATATCACTGTATATACATCACTGGTGAGAAGTCACCTAGAGTATAGTGATCAGTACTACACACCAGATCATCAGGGTATAGAGCAATTATATCACTGTATATACATCACTGGTGAGAGGTCACCTAGAGTATAGTGATCAGTACTACACACCAGATCACCAGGACATAGAGCAGTGCTATCTCTGTATATACATCACTGGTGAGAGGTCACCTATAGTATAGTGATCAGTACTACACACCAGATCATCAGGGTATAGAGCAGTGATATCACTGTATATATATCACTGGTGAGAGATCACCTAGAGTATAGTGATCAGTACTACACACCAGATCACCAGGACATAGAGCAGTGATATCACTGTACATACATCACTGGTGAGAGGTCACCTACAGTATAGTGATCAGTACTACACACCAGATCATCAGGATATAGAGCAGTGATATAACTGTATATACATCACTGGTGAGAGGTCACCTACAGTATAGTGATCAGTACTACACACCGGATCACGAGGACATAGAGAGCAGTGATATCACTGTATATACATCACTGGTGAGAGGTCACCTAGAGGATAGGGATCAGTACTACACATAGATCACCAGGACATAGAGCAGTGATATCACTGTATATACATCACTGGTGAGAGGTCACCTAGAGTATAGTGATCAGTACTACACATAAATCACCAGGACATAGAGCAGTGATATCACTGTATATACATCACTGGTGAGAGGTCACCTAGAGGATAGCGATCAGTACTACACATAGATCACCAGGACGTAGAGCAGTGATATCACTGTATATACATCACTGGTGAGAGGTCACCTAGAGTATAGTGATCAGTACTACACATAGATCACCAGGACATAGAGCAGTGATATCACTGTATATACATCACTGGTGAGAGGTCACCTAGAGGATAGGGATCAGTACTACACACAGATCACCAGGACATACAGCAGTGATATCACTGTATATAAATCACTGGTGAGAGGTCACCTAGAGTATAGTGATCAGTACTACACATAGATCATCAGGATATGGAGCAGTGATATAACTGTATATACATCACTGGTGAGAGGTCACCTAGAGTATAGTGATCAGTACTACACACCAGATCACCAGGACATAGAGCAGTGCTATCTCTGTATATACATCACTGGTGAGAGGTCACCTAGAGTATAGTGATCAGCACTGCACACCAGATCACCAGGACATAGAGCAGTGATATCACTGTATATACATCACTGGTGAGAGGTCACCTAGAGTATAGTGATCAGTACTACACACCAGATCATCAGGATATAGAGAAGTGATATCACTGTATATACATCACTGGTGAGAGGTCACCTAGAGGATAGGGATCAGTACTACACATAGATCACCAGGACATAGAGCAGTGATATCACTGTATATACATCACTGTTGAGAGGTCACCTAGAGTACAGTGATCAGTACTACACACCAGATCACCAGGACATAGAGCAGTGATATCACTGTATATACATCACTGGTGAGAGGTCACCTAGAGTATAGTGATCAGTACTACACACCAGATCACCAGGACATAGAGCAGTGATATCACTGTATATACATCGCTGCTGAGAGGTCACCTAGAGTATAGTGATCAGTACTACACACCAGATCACCAGGACATAGAGCAGTGATATCACTGTATATACATCACTGGTGAGAGGTCACCTAGAGTATAGTGATCAGTACTACACACCAGATCACCAGGACATACAGCAGTGATATCACTGTATATAAATCACTGGTGAGAGGTCACCTAGAGTATAGTGATCAGTACTACACATAAATCACCAGGACATAGAGCAGTGATATCACTGTATATACATCACTGGTGAGAGGTCACCTAGAGGATAGCGATCAGTACTACACATAGATCACCAGGACATAGAGCAGTGATATCACTGTATATACATCACTGGTGAGAGGTCACCTAGAGTATAGTGATCAGTACTACACAGCAGATCACCAGGACATAGAGCAGTGATATCACTGTATATACATCACTGGTGAGAGGTCACCTAGAGGATAGGGATCAGTACTACACACAGATCACCAGGACATAGAGCAGTGATATCACTGTATATACATCACTGGTGAGAGGTCACCTAGAGTATAGTGATCAGTACTACACATAGATCATCAGGACGTAGTGATATCACTGTATGTACATCACTGGTGAGAGGTCACCTACAGTATAGTGAGCAGTACTACACACAGATCACCAGGACATAGAGCAGTGATATCACTGTATATACATCACTGGTGAGAGGTCACCTAGAGTATAGGGATCAGTACTACACACAGATCACCAGGACATAGAGCAGTGATATCACTGTATATACATCACTGGTGAGAGGTCACCTAGAGTATAGTGATCAGTACTACACACAGATCACCAGGACATAGAGCAGTGATATCACTGTATATACATCACTGGTGAGAGGTCACCTAGAGAATAGTGATCAGTACTACACACAGATCACCAGGACATAGAGCAGTGATATCACTGTACATACATCACTGGTGAGAGGTCACCTAGAGTATAGTGATCAGTACTACACACCAGATCATCAGGGTATAGAGCAGTGATATCACTGTATATATATCACTGGTGAGAGGTCACCTAGAGTATAGTGATCAGTACTACACACCAGATCACCAAGACATAGAGCAGTGATATCACTGTACATACATCACTGGTGAGAGGTCACCTAGAGAATAGTGATCAGTACTACACACAGATCACCAGGACATAGAGCAGTGATATCACTGTATATGCATCACTGGTGAGAGGTCACCTAGAGTATAGTGATCAGTACTACACATAGATCATCAGGATATAGAGCAGCGATATCACTGTATATACATCACTGGTGAGAGGTCAACTAGAGTATAGTGATCAGTACTACACACAGATCACCAGGACATAGAGCAGTGATATCACTGTATATACATCACTAGTGAGAGGTCACCTAGAGAATAGTGATCAGTACTACACACAGATCACCAGGATATAGAGCAGTAATATCACTGTATATACATCACTGGTGAGAGGTCACCTAGAGTATAGTGATCAGTACTACACACAGATCACCAGGACATAGAGCAGTGATATCACTGTATATACATCACTGGTGAGAGGTCACCTAGAGTATAGTGATCAGTACTACACACCAGATCATCAGGATATAGAGCAGTGATATAACTGTATATACATCACTGGTGAGAGGTTACCTAGAGTATAGTGATCAGTACTACACACAGATCACCAGAATATAGTTAGCAGTGATATCACTGTATATACATCACTGGTGAGAGGTCACCTAGAGTATAGTGATCAGTACTACACACAGATCACCAGGACATAGAGCAGCGATATCACTGTATATACATCACTGGTGAGAGGTCACCTAGAGAATAAGGATCAGTACTACACACAGATCACTAGGATATAGAGCAGTGATATCACTGTATATACATCACTGGTGAGAGGTCACCTAGAGGATAGTGATCAGTACTACACACCAGATCATCAGGATATAGAGCAGTGATATAACTGTATATACATCACTGGTGAGAGGTCACCTAGAGAATAAGGATCAGTACTACACACAGATCACCAGGATATGGAGCAGTGATATCACTGTATATACATCACTGGTGAGAGGTCACCTAGAGGATAGTGATCAGTACTACACACCAGATCACCAGAACATAGAGCAGTGATATCACTGTATATACATCACTGGTGAGAGGTCACCTAGAGGATAGGGATCAGTACTACACATAGATCACCAGGACATAGAGCAGTGATATCACTGTATATACATCACTGGTGAGAAGTCACCTAGAGTATAGTGATCAGTACTACACACCAGATCATCAGGGTATAGAGCAATTATATCACTGTATATACATCACTGGTGAGAGGTCACCTAGAGTATAGTGATCAGTACTACACACCAGATCACCAGGACATAGAGCAGTGCTATCTCTGTATATACATCACTGGTGAGAGGTCACCTATAGTATAGTGATCAGTACTACACACCAGATCATCAGGGTATAGAGCAGTGATATCACTGTATATACATCACTGATGAGAGGTCACCTACAGTATAGTGATCAGTACTACACACCAGATCATCAGGATATAGAGCAGTGATATAACTGTATATACATCACTGGTGAGAGGTCACCTACAGTATAGTGATCAGTACTACACACCGGATCACGAGGACATAGAGAGCAGTGATATCACTGTATATACATCACTGGTGAGAGGTCACCTAGAGGATAGGGATCAGTACTACACATAGATCACCAGGACATAGAGCAGTGATATCACTGTATATACATCACTGGTGAGAGGTCACCTAGAGTATAGTGATCAGTACTACACATAAATCACCAGGACATAGAGCAGTGATATCACTGTATATACATCACTGGTGAGAGGTCACCTAGAGGATAGCGATCAGTACTACACATAGATCACCAGGACGTAGAGCAGTGATATCACTGTATATACATCACTGGTGAGAGGTCACCTAGAGTATAGTGATCAGTACTACACATAGATCACCAGGACATAGAGCAGTGATATCACTGTATATACATCACTGGTGAGAGTTCACCTAGAGGATAGGGATCAGTACTACACACAGATCACCAGGACATACAGCAGTGATATCACTGTATATAAATCACTGGTGAGAGGTCACCTAGAGTATAGTGATCAGTACTACACATAGATCATCAGGATATAGAGCAGTGATATAACTGTATATACATCACTGGTGAGAGGTCACCTAGAGTATAGTGATCAGTACTACACACCAGATCACCAGGACATAGAGCAGTGCTATCTCTGTATATACATCACTGGTGAGAGGTCACCTAGAGTATAGTGATCAGCACTGCACACCAGATCACCAGGACATAGAGCAGTGATATCACTGTATATACATCACTGGTGAGAGGTCACCTAGAGTATAGTGATCAGTACTACACACCAGATCATCAGGATATAGAGAAGTGATATCACTGTATATACATCACTGGTGAGAGGTCACCTAGAGGATAGGGATCAGTACTACACATAGATCACCAGGACATAGATCAGTGATATCACTGTATATACATCACTGCTGAGAGGTCACCTAGAGTATAGTGATCAGTACTACACACCAGATCACCAGGACATAGAGCAGTGATATCTCTGTATATACATCACTGGTGAGAGGTCACCTAGAGTATAGTGATCAGTACTACACACCAGATCACCAGGACATAGAGCAGTGATATCACTGTATATACATCACTGCTGAGAGGTCACCTAGAGTATAGTGATCAGTACTACACACCAGATCACCAGGACATAGAGCAGTGATATCACTGTATATACATCACTGCTGAGAGGTCACCTAGAGTATAGTGATCAGCACTGCACACCAGATCACCAGGACATAGAGCAGTGATATCACTGTATATACATCACTGGTGAGAGGTCACCTAGAGGATAGGGATCAGTACTACACATAGATCACCAGGACATAGAACAGTGATATCACTGTATATACATCACTGGTGAGAGGTCACCTAGAGTATAGTGATCAGTACTACACACCAGATCACCAGGACATACAGCAGTGATATCACTGTATATACATCACTGGTGAGAGGTCACCTAGAGTATAGTGATCAGTACTACACATAAATCACCAGGACATAGAGCAGTGATATCACTGTATATACATCACTGGTGAGAGGTCACCTAGAGGATAGCGATCAGTACTACACATAGATCACCAGGACATAGAGCAGTGATATCACTGTATATACATCACTGGTGAGAGGTCACCTAGAGTATAGTGATCAGTACTACACACCAGATCACCAGGACATAGAGCAGTGATATCACTGTATATACATCACTGGTGAGAGGTCACCTAGAGGATAGGGATCAGTACTACACATAGATCACCAGGACATATGATTGTGTAGATTCTCATGATGTGATTTTTCTCCGGTATTAGTGGCGGTGGTAAATGCCGCTGCCCTGCGTGTAGTCGGTGAGTTGGAGGATCGTCTCCCTGTTCTTGACCAGCCAGTGGATGAGGTCAGTCTCAAGAGTATCTTGTACCTTTTCTATGTATTTGTATTTGATTCTGGTCCCTAGATGTATCTCATTAGCGCCCCCTGTGATGGTATTACTCACTGTCCTGTACTATTAATGTGGAGTAATCTTGTGATTTCTTGTAGGTAGTATCAGATGTCTACAGTCAGGTAGTGAGCGGTGTGAGTGAGGCGAGGGTCCGGGCCATGGGCCGGGCACAGGACATACTGGACAGGACACAGACTATGCTCACTGATGTCTATGAAGCTGCATCTTTAGGTGTCCTCTCACTGGGAAGCCTGGGGGCCCGGGAACTGGTGAGACTGGGAGTTGAACTAGTCCTAAACCGGGCAGTGGACCTGGTCAATGTCTACTTACCTGAGGAGCATCAGGAGGAAGGCGAGGCAACAGGTGAGATCCAATGTCCTGTATGTCATGTTATATCCTGTGTGATACTGTATACTGAGCTGTGTATCTAATCCTATCCTTTGTGATACTGTATACTGAGCTGTGTATCTAATCCTATCCTGTGTGATACTGTATACTGAGCTGTGTATCTAATCCCATCCTGTGTGATACTGTATACTGAGCTGTGTATCTAATCCCATCCTGTGTGATACTGTATACTGAGCTGTGTATCTAATCCTATCCTGTGTGATACTGTATACTGAGCTGTGTATCTAATCCTATCCTGTGTGATACTGTATACTGAGCTGTGTATCTAATCCTATCCTGTGTGACACTGTATACTGAGCTGTGTATCTAATCCTATCCTGTGTGACACTGTATACTGAGCTGTGTATCTAATCCTATCCTGTGTGATACTGTATACTGAGCTGTGTATCTAATCCTATCCCGTGTGATACTGTATACTGAGCTGTGTATCTAATCCTATCCTGTGTGATACTGTATACTGAGCTGTGTATCTAATCCCATCCTGTGTGATACTGTATACTGAGCTGTGTATCTAATCCCATCCTGTGTGATACTGTATACTGAGCTGTGTATCTAATCCTATCCTGTGTGATACTGTATACTGAGCTGTGTATCTAATCCTATCCTGTGTGACACTGTATACTGAGCTGTGTATCTAATCCTATCCTGTGTGACACTGTATACTGAGCTGTGTATCTAATCCTATCCTGTGTGATACTGTATACTGAGCTGTGTATCTAATCCTATCCCGTGTGATACTGTATACTGAGCTGTGTATCTAATCCTATCCCGTGTGATACTGTATACTGAGCCGTGTATCTAATCCTATCCTGTGTGATACTGTATACTGAGCCGTGTATCTAATCCTATCCTGTGTGATACTGTATACTGAGCTGTGTATCTAATCCTATCCTGTGTGATACTGTATACTGAGCTGTGTATCTAATCCTCTCCTGTGTGATACTGTATACTGAGCTGTGTATCTAATCCTCTCCTGTGTGATACTGTATACTGAGCTGTGTATCTAATCCTCTCCTGTGTGATACTGTATACTGAGCTGTGTATCTAAGCCTCCTGTATGTGTTACTGTATACTTAGCTGTGTATCTAAGCCTCCTGTGTGTGTGTTACTGTATACTTAGCTGTGTATCTAAGCCTCCTGTGTGTGTGTTACTGTATACTGAGCTGTGTATCTAAGCCTCCTGTATGTGTTACTGTATACTGAGCTGTGTATCTAAGCCTCCTGTATGTGTTACTGTATACTGAGCTGTGTATCTAAGCCTCCTGTATGTGTTACTGTATACTGAGCTGTGTATCTAAGCCTCCTGTATGTGTTACTGTATACTGAGCTGTGTATCTAAGCCTCCTGTATGTGTTACTGTATACTGAGCTGTGTATCTAAGCCTCCTGTATGTGATACTGTATACTGAGCGGTGTATCTAAGCCTCCTGTATGTGTTACTGTATACTGAGCGGTGTATCTAAGCCTCCTGTACGTGTTACTGTATACTGAGCTGTGTATCTAAGCCTCCTGTATGTGATACTGTATACTGAGCTGTGTATCTAAGCCTCCTGTATGTGTTACTGTATACTGAGCTGTGTATCTAAGCCTCCTGTACGTGTTACTGTATACTGAGCTGTGTATCTAAGCCTCCTGTATGTGTTACTGTATACTGAGCTGTGTATCTAAGCCTCCTGTATGTGTTACTGTATACTGAGCTGTGTATCTAAGCCTCCTGTATGTGTTACTGTATACTGAGCTGTGTATCTAAGCCTCCTGTACGTGTTACTGTATACTGAGCTGTGTATCTAAGCCTCCTGTATGTGTTACTGTATACTGAGCTGTGTATCTAAGCCTCCTGTATGTGTTACTGTATACTGAGCTGTGTATCTAAGCCTCCTGTATGTGTTACTGTATACTGAGCTGTGTATCTAAGCCTCCTGTATGTGTTACTGTATACTGAGCTGTGTATCTAAGCCTCCTGTGTGTGTTACTGTATACTGAGCTGTGTATCTAAGCCTCCTGTACGTGTTACTGTATACTGAGCGGTGTATCTAAGCCTCCTGTACGTGTTACTGTATACTGAGCTGTGTATCTAAGCCTCCTGTATGTGTTACTGTATACTGAGCTGTGTATCTAAGCCTCCTGTGTGTGTTACTGTATACTGAGCTGTGTATCTAAGCCTCCTGTATGTGTTACTGTATATTGAGCTGTGTATCTAAGCCTCCTGTATGTGTTACTGTATACTGAGCTGTGTATCTAAGCCTCCTGTGTGTGTTACTGTATACTGAGCTGTGTATCTAAGCCTCCTGTATGTGTTACTGTATACTGAGCTGTGTATCTAAGCCTCCTGTATGTGTTACTGTATACTTAGCTGTGTATCTAAGCCTCCTGTGTGTGTGTTACTGTATACTGAGCTGTGTATCTAAGCCTCCTGTATGTGTTACTGTATACTGAGCGGTGTATCTAAGCCTCCTGTATGTGTTACTGTATACTGAGCTGTGTATCTAAGCCTCCTTTATGTGTTACTGTATACTGAGCTGTGTATCTAAGCCTCCTGTATGTGTTACTGTATACTGAGCTGTGTATCTAAGCCTCCTGTATGTGTTACTGTATACTGAGCTGTGTATCTAAGCCTCCTGTGTGTGTTACTGTATACTGAGCTGTGTATCTAAGCCTCCTGTATGTGTTACTGTATACTGAGCTGTGTATCTAAGCCTCCTGTATGTGTTACTGTATACTGAGCTGTGTATCTAAGCCTCCTGTGTGTGTTACTGTATACCGATGGGACAGACTTATATAAAGCAGTATACAGTAGTTGTGCTCTCTTTTGCCTCTAGCAACCAATCACAGCGCGGCTTTCATATTAAACTGTCAAATACAAAATGAAAGTTGCCTTGTGATTGGTTGCTCAGGGCAACAGAGATGGATTCTCTTTCGGGTTTATAAATCTCCCCCGTAGTATCTAATCCCGTCTTGAGTTATCCTGCTGTATCTAAGCCTCCCGCTGTGATACTATAAGCGGTCAGTCTGATAGGTGGCCCTTGTCCAGTGTATAATCCTTCATTACTGACAGACTCTCCATAGAGCTGCTTTACCGTCTCACACTCCTAGTACATGTGACACGTATGTAACCTGCGGCGCTGTCTATGGCTTCTCCCATGTCAGGCTCATCCTATATATGACACCAGAGAGTAACAACAAGAGCCGCTGCTCTGAGGTGTATTACTGGTCAGGACCACCAGGGGGCAGGAAAGGATCGCACTTATATTAGTCACTGACAGGCATAGACTGCGAGGAGGTGAAGGAGTCCTGAGATGTGAGAGGACAGTGTATGAGGAAGGGTGAAGATTACTCAGCATGGCGCGGCATGTCACAGTGCTGGGGCTTGTAGTTACCCAATAGCTGGCTAGTTCCTGACTAATAGTGTAAGACCCCTCCATGGTGTAATATACTGTAATATAAGGGGGCGGAGCTCATGTCTGATCACATGTCATTATATCAGTGATGTCAGTAACAGGGGGCGGGGCTCATGTCTGATCACATGTCATTATATCAGTGATGTCAGTAACAGGGGGCGGAGCTCATGTCTGATCACATGTCATTATATCAGTGATGTCAGTAACAGGGGGCGGGGCTCATGTCTGATCACATGTCATTATATCAGTGATGTCAGTAACAGGGGGCGGGGCTCATGTCTGATCACATGTCATTATATCAGTGATGTCAGTAACAGGGGGCGGGGCTCATGTCTGATCACATGTCATTATATCAGTGATGTCAGTAACAGGGGGCGGGGCTCATGTCTGATCACATGTCATTATATCAGTGATGTCAGTAACAGGGGGCGGGGCTCATGTCTGATCACATGTCATTATATCAGTGATGTCAGTAACAGGGGGCGGGGCTGTGACAACCTCTCAGACATGATATATACAGGCTGGTTGTCAGTAACAGGGGGCGGGGCTGTGACAACCTCTCAGACATGATATATACAGGCTGGTTGTCAGTAACAGGGGGCGGGGCGGTGACAACCTCTCAGACATGATATATACAGGCTGGTTGTCAGTAACAGGGGGCGGGGCTGTGACAACCTCTCAGACATGATATATACAGGCTGGTTGTCAGTAACAGGGGGCGGGGCTGTGACAACCTCTCACACATGATATATACAGCTGGCTGTCAGTAACAGGGGGCGGGGCTGTGACAACCTCTCAGACATGATATATACGGCTGGTTGTCAGTAACAGGGGGCGGGGCTGTGACTACCTCCCAGACATGATATATACAGCTGGTTGTCAGTAACAGGGGGCGGGGCTGTGACAACCTCTCACACATGGTATATACAGGCTGGTTGTCAGCAGTTATACATGGAGTGTCGGGGGTAGTGATATATCCTCTCTCCTCTGTATACAGGTCCGGAGGTCGGTGTCAGTCAGGCTGATGATGTGGAGGTCGCTGACTCCGGACTCTTCTCCCGTTTCGGAGCGTTGCTCGGCACTATATCTACACGAGGCTCCAGCAGACTTCTCTCCTCCCTGGCCCCGGTCTGGTCGTTCCTCCCTGGCGCCCTCACCCTCGTGTCCGGTATCCCCTCACAGGTAATGGCGGGGTCTGTTTTTTACCTTTGGTCTCTGCACTTGGCCGGTCTCGTTGGTGGCAGTCAGGGCATGCTGGGAGTTGTAGTTTTACAATGGCTGATAAACCACTGTGCGGAGATCTCTGCAGTGACATCACCATACATATATGTGATATCTCTGCCCCCAGGAGTCACATGTCAGCATGGCTCCACCCCCTGGACTCATTAGAGGCCGGAATCTTAGGAGTCCTGCTGTGTCACATGATGCTAGTCAGAGCTCCTGATTGGCTGAATTAGCTGTGTCCACATAAAACATTGTTAGTTCCAAGAGGACTGGGCAGGACATGACTGTGCCCTATAGATAGCTGGATATGATGAGGTATGTTATATGGCAGGACACACCACTAGGAGGCGCTGGCTTCATGGTTATTACTAGTTGTGTACAGTGCTATATACACCGTCATCTGCTGAGCTGTGTATCTAATCCTATCCTGGGTGCTTGGTGTATCTAATCTTCGCTGCTCTCAGTCCTCCTCCATTCTCAGTAGTCTGCACATTTCCTGTGTACCACATACAGGCTCCTGTCCCGGGCGCTCTTAGATGTCTCCGCAGATATGGCGGCCTCTCCGCAGTCTCTGGAGGTCTGTGATTATAATTGTCTGGTAATTGGTATACTCTGCGTCTGGTCTCTAGTGCTGCGGACGTGCAGGGAGCTCCTGGGGTGATTGCTATATCTGCAGTGATCCCCGTGTATGTACACAACCGCCCCCCCCCCCCATTCCCAGGCTGTCCCTTCTTACAGACAATTAGCCTCAGCCAGACGCTTTGTACACTACGTGCTGCCCCGCAGTTCCAGTCACGCCATCCGGAACACCAGAGAGGAATAGCAAGTAATTCACAACATAAGATTAGATCCATGAGATTATATTACCGTACACGGAGCCAAGTAATACACTGTCCTTACAGGGTATGTCCATATTATACAACTCATATACCTACACAAGTCACTGTATACGTGCTTTACATCACTTATCCTGTATTATACTCCAGAGCTGCGCTCACTATTCTGCTGGTACAGTCACTGTGTACATACATTACATTACTTATCCTGTATTATACTCCAGAGCTGCGCTCACTATTCTGCTGGTACAGACACTGTGTACATACATTACATTACTTATCCTGTATTATACTCCAGAGCTGCGCTCACTATTCTGCTGGTGCAGTCACTGTGTACATACATTACATTACTTATCCTGTATTATACTCCAGAGCTGCGCTCACTATTCTGCTGGTGCAGTCACTGTGTACATACATTACATTACTTATCCTGTATTATACTCCAGAGCTGCGCTCACTATTCTGCTGGTGCAGTCACTGTGTACATACATTACATTACTTATCCTGTATTATACTCCAGAGCTGCGCTCACTATTCTGCTGGTGCAGTCACTGTGTACATACATTACATTACTTATCCTGTATTATACTCCAGAGCTGCGCTCACTATTCTGCTGGTACAGTCACTGTGTACATACATTACATTACTTATCCTGTATTATACTCCAGAGCTGCGCTCACTATTCTGCTGGTGCAGTCACTGTGTACATGCATTACATTACTTATCCTGTATTATACTCCAGAGCTGCGCTCACTATTCTGCTGGTACAGTCACTGTGTACATACATTACATTACTTATCCTGTATTATACTCCAGAGCTGCGCTCACTATTCTGCTGGTACAGTCACTGTGTACATACATTACATTACTTATCCTGTATTATACTCCAGAGCTGCACTCACTATTCTGCTGGTACAGTCACTGTGTACATACATTACTTATCCTGTATTATACTCCAGAGCTGCGCTCACTATTCTGCTGGTACAGACACTGTGTACATACATTACATTACTTATCCTGTATTATACTCCAGAGCTGCGCTCACTATTCTGCTGGTACAGTCACTGTGTACATACATTACATTACTTATCCTATATTATACTCCAGAGCTGCGCTCACTATTCTGCTGGTACAGTCACTGTGTACATACATTACATTACTTATCCTGTATTATACTCCAGAGCTGCGCTCACTATTCTGCTGGTACAGTCACTGTGTACATACATTACTTATCCTGTATTATACTCCAGAGCTGCGCTCACTATTCTGCTTGTGCAGTCACTGTGTACATGCATTACATTACTTATCCTGTATTATACTCCAGAGCTGCGCTCACTATTCTGCTGGTACAGTCACTGTGTACATACATTACATTACTTATCCTGTATTATACTCCAGAGCTGCACTCACTATTCTGCTGGTACAGTCACTGTGTACATACATTACTTATCCTGTATTATACTCCAGAGCTGCGCTCACTATTCTGCTGGTACAGACACTGTGTACATACATTACATTACTTATCCTGTATTATACTCCAGAGCTGCGCTCACTATTCTGCTGGTACAGACACTGTGTACATACATTACATTACTTATCCTGTATTATACCCCAGAGCTGCGCTCACTATTCTGCTGGTACAGTCACTGTGTACATACATTACTTATCCTGTATTATACTCCAGAGCTGCGCTCACTATTCTGCTGGTACAGACACTGTATACATACATTACATTACTTATCCTGTATTATACTCCAGAGCTGCGCTCACTATTCTGCTGGTACAGACACTGTGTACATACATTACATTACTTATCCTGTATTATACCCCAGAGCTGCGCTCACTATTCTGCTGGTGCAGTCACTGTGTACATACATTACATTACTTATCCTGTATTATACTCCAGAGCTGCGCTCACTATTCTGCTGGTACAGACACTGTGTACATACATTACATTACTTATCCTGTATTATACTCCAGAGCTGCGCTCACTATTCTGCTGGTGCAGTCACTGTGTACATACATTACATTACTTATCCTGTACTGTGTACATACTTCTACTTCTTCTTTCACCTCTTATGTTTGTGCTTCCTTCTCTCCCTCCATGAATTAGTCCTCTTCCTCCTCTTCTGCCTCTTCTTCCTCTTTTGCCTCTTTTTCTTGTCTTCCTCATCTTTGTCCTCATCTGACTCTTCTTCTTCTTCATCCTTTTCTTCCCGTTCCCCCTCTTCTTCATCTGCTTCCTCTTCTATGTCTTCATTTTCTTCCTCCTCCTCTGCTTATTCTTCCCCTTATTCCTGTTTCTTCTTTTATTCTTCTTTCTCTTTTGCCTCCTCTACTTTATCTTCCTCCTCTTCTTCATCTTCCTCCTCTTCTTCATCTTCCTCCTCTTCTTCATCTTCCTCCTCTTCTTCATCTTCCTCCTCTTCTTCATCTTCCTCCTCTTCTTTATCTTCCTCCTCTTCTTTGTCTTCCTCCTCTTCTTCATCTTCCTCTTCTTCTTCATCTTCCTCCTCTTCTTTGTCTTCCTCCTCTTCTTTGTCTTCCTCCTCTTCTTTGTCTTCCTCTTCTTCTTTGTCTTCCTCCTCTTCTTCGTCTTTCTCCTCTTCTTCGTCTTCCTCCCCTTCTTCGTCTTCCTCCTCTTCTTCGTCTTCCTCCTCTTCTTCGTCTTCCTCCTCTTCTTCGTCTTCCTCCTCTTCTTCGTCTTCCTCCTCTTCTTTGTCTTGCTCCTCTTCCTCCTCTTCTTCGTCTTCCTCCTCTTCTTCGTCTTCCTCCTCTTCTTCGTCTTCCTCCTCTTCTTCGTCTTCCTCCTCTTCTTCGTCTTCCTCCTCTTCTTCGTCTTCCTCCTCTTCTTCGTCTTCTTCGTCTTCCTCCTCTTCTTCGTCTTCCTCCTCTTCTTCGTCTTCCTCCTCTTCTTCGTCTTCCTCCTCTTCTTCGTCTTGCTCCTCTTCCTCCTCTTCTTCATCTTCCTCCTCTTCTTCTTCGTCTTCCTCTTCTTCTCCGTCTTCCTCTTCTTCTCCGTCTTCCTCTTCTTCTCCGTCTTCCTCTTCTTCTCCGTCTTCCTCTTCTTCTCCGTCTTCCTCTTCTTCTTCGTCTTCCTCCTCTTCTTCGTCTTCCTCCTCTTCTTCGTCTTCCTCCTCTTCTTCGTCTTCCTCCTCTTCTTCGTCTTCCTCCTCTTCTTCGTCTTCCTCCTCTTCTTCGTCTTCCTCCTCTTCTTCGTCTTCCTCCTCTTCTTCTTCGTCTTCCTCCTCTTCTTCTCCGTCTTCCTCTTCTTCTCCGTCTTCCTCCTCTTCTTCGTCTTCCTCCTCTTCTTCGTCTTCCTCCTCTTCTTCGTCTTCCTCCTCTTCTTCGTCTTCCTCCTCTTCTTTCCTGCTCTGTCCTTTCGCTCGATGACAATTAGATTTGTTCTGTTTCGGAGAACAGAGCGTCTGACATCGCTGACACCATGTCCTGAGAACCAGAGACGAGCATTAACCCCTCTGTGTCTGTAATAAGATGTGGCAGGTCTTGCACCAGGGTCTCTTCCATGGGACAACTAGGGCAAGAGAGTCACAGATCCCTCCAGACCACGGGCCACATCTGCAGAACTACTGTGATCTCCTACAATGCCATGCCCCGCCCCTTCCTGGTTCATGAATAGAATGCCAGTGCTACAGTGAAGACTGACACGGAAGGTGGAAATGGCTCTGTGTGTGGGATTGCTCATGTATATACTATATAGGCGGCGGGGGGTTCGCCGTCAGTACGTGACCTGTTCACACATGGCTGCCAGGTCGGGGTTCCCTGTTCTCACTGTATTGGATTATCAGCCCGGGATTCATTTCCCTTATAATGTAATGGAGCTGTAATTGTATTTCCCCCCTTAGATGGACGTCAGCAGTAGAGGGGGTGACATCTCTGTGTCAGAAGACAAGCCTACCACCTTAAAGGGACAGTCGTCTTAAGATGGTCAAAAGTAAAACTGTCTTAGCTGCCCACAGCAACCAATGATGTGGTGCGTGTGTGCACGCCTGCCGCAGGTGACCGCGCTGGTGATGTGTGTGGAGCTGTCAGTCGCCTCGTGTGCGGCAGCTGCACAACATACGGCGGCGTGCGAGGCGAGCATGCTCCTGAAATAGCCCTGACAACAATGGCAGCCGCCGCTGAGATACACACCTCATTGTCCTACTGCTGGGACACACAATGGCGAGCGAGGCTTCCCATGTGACGGCGTGTCTCACAATGCACGAGCTGCACAATGGGTTAACCGTCCTTACATAACTCATGTGTCCTGCTGTATATAGGAGGATGTTGTGTGTATACACACCGGGGGTAGGTCATGTGACATTCCCGGGCGCTGTGGTCACACAAGTGACGTCCGTCTTCTTCTGTCCTGTGGCCGCCATGATGTGACATTCCTGAGATTCCAGACATTGCAGTAATACTTAGCTCTAGTGACAGGTCAGGACTCACCTGGGGGGTTATTACTCTATGTGGTCACTAGAGCGCGCCGCTATTATTGCCCCCGGAGCTGACGGCTACATTTACACTACATCTCCAGTTTTCTGGTTGATCTGGAGTATAATCCCTGGTGCTTCATTGGTCTGATGGCCTCCAGTTTCTTGATGATCTTCAGTATAATCCCTGGTGGTCCAGCAGTCTGATGATCTCATGTTTCCTAGTGATCTTCAGTATAATCCCTGGTGGTCCAGTTGTCCTATGGTTTTCAGTTTCCTGGTGATCTTCAATATAATCCCTGGTGGTCCAGCAGTCTTCAGTTTCCTAGTGATCTGGAGTATAATCCCTGGTGGTCCAGCAGTCTGATGATCAACAGTTTCCTAGTGATCTTCAGTATAATCCCTGGTGGTCCAGTTGTCCTATGGTTTTCAGTTTCCTGGTGATCTTCAATATAATCCCTGGTGGACCAGCAGTCTTCAGTTTCCTAGTGATCTGGAGTATAATCCCTGGTGGTCCAGCAGTCTGATGATCAACAGTTTCCTAGTGATCTTCAGTATAATCCCTGGTGGTCCAGTTTTCCTATGGTCTTCAGTTTCCTGGTGATCTTCAATATAATCCCTGGTGGTTTCCTAGTGATCTGGAGTATAGTCCATGGTGGTCCAGTCGGATGATCTCCAGTTTAATGGTTGATCTGTAGTATAATTCCTGGTGGTCCAGTGATCTGATGGCCTCCAGTTTCCTGATGATCTGGCGTATTATCTCTGGTGATCCAGTCTGATGATCTCCAGTTTTCTGGTTGATCTGGAGTATAATCCCTATTGGTTCATTGGTCTGATGGCCTCCAGTTTCTTGATGATCTTCAGTATAATCCCTTGTGGTCCAGCAGTCTGATGATCTCATGTTTCCTAGTGATCTTCAGTATAATCCCTGGTGGTCCAGTTGTCCTATGGTCTTCAGTTTCCTGGTGATCTTCAATATAATCCCTGGTGGTCCAGCAGTCTTCAGTTTCCTAGTGACCTGGAGTATAATCCCTGGTGGTCCAGCAGTCTGATGATCAACAGTTTCCTAGTAGAGATGAGCGAACACTAAAATGTTCGAGGTTCGAAATTCGATTCGAACAGCCGCTCAATGTTCGTGTGTTCGAACGGGTTTCGAACCCCATTATAGTCTATGGGGAACAGATACTCGTTAAGGGGGAAACCCAAATCCGTGTCTGGAGGGTCACCAAGTCCACTATGACACCCCAGGAAATGACGCCAACACCTCTGGAATGACACTGGGACAGCAGGGGAAGCATGTCTGGGGGCATCTAACACACCAAAGACCCTCTATTACCCCAACATCACAGCCTAACAACTACACACTTTACACACTCAATACCACCTCTCTGACAGTAGGAAAACACCTTGAAACATGTGTATTTGGCACTTGCAGTGAGGAGAGCTTGTCACCAGCAGTGAATTTGGCCCTTGTAGTAAGTTGAGGTTGGCACCAACATTTGTTTTGAAAATCAGGGTGGAGGGAGCCTCTAACCAGCAGAGTTTGGACAAATTCATGGTGGAGGGAGCCTCTAACCAGCCCAGTTTGGGCAAATTCATGGTGGAGGGAGCCTCTAAAAACCCCAGTTTGGACCAATTAATGGTGGAGGGAGCCTCTAACCAGCCCAGTTTGGACCAATTAATGGTGGAGGGAGCCTCTAACCAGCCCAGTTTGGACCAATTAATGGTGGAGGGAGCCTCTAACCAGCCCAGTTTGGACCAATTCATGGTGGAGGGAGCCTCTAACCAGCCCAGTTTGGACCAATTAATGGTGGAGGGAGCCTCTAACCACCCCAGTTTGGACCAATTCATGGTGGAGGGAGCCTCTAAACAGCCAAGTTTGGACCAATTCATGGTGGAGGGAGCCTCTAAAAACCCCAGTTTGGACCAATTCATGGTGGAGGGAGCCTCTAACCAGCCCAGTTTGGGCAAATTCATGGTGGAGGGAGCCTCTAAACAGCCCAGTTTGGGCAAATTCATGGTGGAGGGAGCCTCTAACCAGCCCAGTTTGGACCAATTAATGGTGGAGGGAGCCACTAAACAGCCCAGTTTGGGCAAATTCATGGTGGAGGGAGCCTCTAAACAGCCCAGTTTGGACCAATTCATGGTGGAGGGAGCCTCTAAAAAACCCAGTTTGGACCAATTCATGGTGGAGGGAGCCTCTAACCAGCCCAGTTTGGACCAATTCATGGTGGAGGGAGCCTCTAAACAGCCCAGTTTGGGCAAATTCATGGTGGAGGGAGCCTCTAAAAAACCCAGTTTGGACCAATTCATGGTGGAGGGAGCCTCTAACCAGCCCAGTTTGGACCAATTAATGGTGGAGGGAGCCTCTAAACAGCCAAGTTTGGACCAATTCATGGTGGAGGGAGCCTCTAAAAACCCCAGTTTGGACCAATTCATGGTGGAGGGAGCCTCTAACCAGCCCAGTTTGGGCAAATTCATGGTGGAGGGAGCCTCTAAACAGCCCAGTTTGGGCAAATTCATGGTGGAGGGAGCCTCTAACCAGCCCAGTTTGGACCAATTAATGGTGGAGGGAGCCGCTAAACAGCCCAGTTTGGACCAATTCATGGTGGAGGGAGCCTCTAAAAACCCCAGTTTGGACCAATTCATGGTGGAGGGAGCCTCTAAAAAACCCAGTTTGGACCAATTCATGGTGGAGGGAGCCTCTAACCAGCCCAGTTTGGACCAATTAATGGTGGAGGGAGCCTCTAAACAGCCAAGTTTGGACCAATTCATGGTGGAGGGAGCCTCTAAAAACCCCAGTTTGGACCAATTCATGGTGGAGGGAGCCTCTAACCAGCCCAGTTTGGACCAATTAATGGTGGAGGGAGCCTCTAACCAGCCCAGTTTGGACCAATTAATGGTGGAGGGAGCCTCTAACCACCCCAGTTTGGACCAATTCATGGTGGAGGGAGCCTCTAAACAGCCAAGTTTGGACCAATTCATGGTGGAGGGAGCCTCTAAACAGCCCAGTTTGGGCAAATTCATGGTGGAGGGAGCCTCTAAACAGCCCAGTTTGGACCAATTCATGGTGGAGGGAGCCTCTAAAAAACCCAGTTTGGACCAATTCATGGTGGAGGGAGCCTCTAACCAGCCCAGTTTGGACCAATTCATGGTGGAGGGAGCCTCTAAACAGCCCAGTTTGGGCAAATTCATGGTGGAGGGAGCCTCTAAAAAACCCAGTTTGGACCAATTCATGGTGGAGGGAGCCTCTAACCAGCCCAGTTTGGACCAATTAATGGTGGAGGGAGCCTCTAAACAGCCAAGTTTGGACCAATTCATGGTGGAGGGAGCCTCTAAAAACCCCAGTTTGGACCAATTCATGGTGGAGGGAGCCTCTAACCAGCCCAGTTTGGGCAAATTCATGGTGGAGGGAGCCTCTAAACAGCCCAGTTTGGGCAAATTCATGGTGGAGGGAGCCTCTAACCAGCCCAGTTTGGACCAATTAATGGTGGAGGGAGCCGCTAAACAGCCCAGTTTGGACCAATTCATGGTGGAGGGAGCCTCTAAAAACCCCAGTTTGGACCAATTCATGGTGGAGGGAGCCTCTAAAAAACCCAGTTTGGACCAATTCATGGTGGAGGGAGCCTCTAACCAGCCCAGTTTGGACCAATTAATTGTGGAGGGAGCCTCTAAACAGCCAAGTTTGGACCAATTCATGGTGGAGGGAGCCTCTAAAAACCCCAGTTTGGACCAATTCATGGTGGAGGGAGCCTCTAACCAGCCCAGTTTGGACCAATTAATGGTGGAGGGAGCCTCTAACCAGCCCAGTTTGGACCAATTAATGGTGGAGGGAGCCTCTAACCACCCCAGTTTGGACCAATTCATGGTGGAGGGAGCCTCTAAACAGCCAAGTTTGGACCAATTCATGGTGGAGGGAGCCTCTAAAAACCCCAGTTTGGACCAATTCATGGTGGAGGGAGCCTCTAACCAGCCCAGTTTGGGCAAATTCATGGTGGAGGGAGCCTCTAAACAGCCCAGTTTGGGCAAATTCATGGTGGAGGGAGCCTCTAACCAGCCCAGTTTGGACCAATTAATGGTGGAGGGAGCCGCTAAACAGCCCAGTTTGGGCAAATTCATGGTGGAGGGAGCCTCTAAACAGCCCAGTTTGGACCAATTCATGGTGGAGGGAGCCTCTAAAAAACCCAGTTTGGACCAATTCATGGTGGAGGGAGCCTCTAAACAGCCCAGTTTGGGCAAATTCATGGTGGAGGGAGCCTCTAACCAGCCCAGTTTGGACCAATTAATGGTGGAGGGAGCCTCTAAACAGCCAAGTTTTGGGAAATTCATGGTGGAGGGAGCCTCTAACCAGCCCAGTTTGGACCAATTAATGGTGGAGGGAGCCTCTAAACAGCCCAGTTTGGACCAATTCATGGTGGAGGGAGCCTCTAAACAGCCCAGTTTGGGCAAATTCATGGTGGAGGGAGCCTCTAAAAAACCCAGTTTGGACCAATTCATGGTGGAGGGAGCCTCTAACCAGCCCAGTTTGGGCAAATTCATGGTGGAGGGAGCCTCTAAACAGCCCAGTTTGGGCAAATTCATGGTGGAGGGAGCCTCTAACCAGCCCAGTTTGGACCAATTAATGGTGGAGGGAGCCGCTAAACAGCCCAGTTTGGGCAAATTCATGGTGGAGGGAGCCTCTAAACAGCCCAGTTTGGACCAATTCATGGTGGAGGGAGCCTCTAAAAAACCCAGTTTGGACCAATTCATGGTGGAGGGAGCCTCTAAACAGCCCAGTTTGGGCAAATTCATGGTGGAGGGAGCCTCTAACCAGCAGAGTTGGTGGAAATCAGGGTGGAGGGAGCCTCTAACCAGCAGAGTTGGGGGAAATCATGTTGGAGGGAGCCTAGTATTAGCAGAATTGTGCAACGCTTATGGTGGATGAGTATGAGGATGCGGAGGAATTGGAGAGGTTGAGTACAGACATGGAGTTTCATGTTGGGGTGCTTTACACAGGTGGGCACAAAAATGAAGGCTCTATCCAGTGGTGGTTCATTTTTATCAAAGTGAGCCGGTCGGCACTCTCAGCTGACAGACGGGTGCGCTTGTCAGTGATGATGCCACCGGCTGCACTGAACACCCTCTCAGATAGGACGCTGGCGGCAGGACAGGACAGCACCTCCAAGGCATATAGGGCAAGTTCAAGCCACAGGTCCAACTTCGACACCCAATACGTGTAGGGCGCAGAGGGGTCGGAGAGGACAGGGCTGTGGTCGGAAAGGTATTCCCGCAACATGCGCCTATACTTCTCACGCCTGGTGACACTAGGACCCTCCGTGGCGGCACTTTGGCGAGGGGGTGCCATCAAGGTGTCCCAGACCTTAGACAGTGTGCCCCTCGTTTGTGTGGACCGGTGAGAACTTGGTTGCCTACTGGAGGAACTGCCCTCCCTGCCGCCAACGTCACATGCTGGAAACATCTCCATCATATTCTGCACCAATTGCCTGTGGCAAGCATTGATGCGATTGGCCCTCCCCTCTACCGGAATAAAAGACGAGATGTTGTTTTTATACCGGGGGTCAAGGATAGCAAAGATCCAGTACTGGTTGTCCTCCATGATTTTGACAATACGCTTGTCGGTTGTAAAGCACCCCAACATGAACTCAGCCATGTCTGCCACAGTGTTAGTTGGCATGACTCCTCTGGCCCCACCGGAAAGTTCAATCTCCATTTCCTCCTCATCCTCCATGTCTACCCATCCGCGCTGCAACAATGGGACGATTCGAAGTTGCCCGGAAGCCTCCTGTATCACCATCACATCATCGGACAACTCTTCTTCCTCCTCCTCCTCCTCCTCCTCCTCCATTAAACGCGATGAAGCGGACAGATGTGTGGACCTACTCTCCAGCTGTGACGGATCGGATGCTATCCCTAACTCCTCTGTGTGATCTGAGTTATCCCTGATGTCAATCAGGGATTCTCTCAGAACACACAAGAGCGGGATTGTAAGGCTCACCATCGCATCCTCAGAGCTCACCCTCCTTGTGGACTCCTCAAAGACCCGTAGGATGTCACAAAGGTCTCTCATCCATGGCCACTCATGGATGTGAAACTGAGGCAGCTGACTTTGTGGCACCCTAGGGTTTTGTAGCTGATATTCCATCAAAGGTCTCTGCTGCTCAACCACTCTATTCAACATCTGAAACGTTGAGTTCCAGCGTGTGGGGACGTCGCACAAAAGCTGGTGTTGTGGCACATGCAGGCGTTGCTGGAGAGATTTTAAGCTAGCAGCGGCTACTGTCGACTTGCGAAAGTGGGCGCACATGCGCCGCACTTTCACCAGTAGCTCTGGAACATTGGGGTAGCTCTTTAGGAAACGTTGCACCACTAGGTTGAAGACGTGGGCCAGGCATGGAACATGTTGGAGTCCGGCAAGCTCCAGAGCTGCTACCAGGTTCCGGCCGTTATCACAAACGACCATGCCTGGGCCCAGGTGCAGCGGCTCAAACCATATTGCCGTCTCATCGAGGAGGGCATCCCTCACCTCGGAGGCAGTGTGCTGTCTGTCCCCCAAGCTGATCAGCTTCAGCACAGCCTGCTGACGTCTACCAACGCCAGTGCTGCAACGTTTCCAACTCGTAGCTGGGGTCAATCTAACAGCGGAGGAGGAGGCGGTGGCGGAGGAGGAGGCGGTGGCGGAGGAGGAGGCGGTAGAGGAGGAGGAGGAGGGGGGTGTTCTTCTCGTGTCCCTGCCAGGAATGTTAGGCGGGGAGACGAGGTACACCGGGCCAGTTTGGGAAGCAGTCCCAGCCTCAACTACATTCACCCAGTGTGCCGTCAGTGAAATGTAGCGTCCCTGTCCGCATGCACTTGTCCACGCGTCGGTGGTCAAGTGGACCTTTGTGCAAAGCGCGGAACTAAGGGCCCGCCTGATGTTGAGTGACACGTGCTGGTGCAAGGCGGGGACGGCACACCGGGAGAAGTAGTGACGGCTAGGGACGGCATAGCGAGGTGCCGCAGTTGCCATCAGGTCCAGGAAGGCGGGAGTTTCAACAAGCCGGAACGCCAACATCTCCTGGGCCAGCAGTTTAGCGATGTTGGCGTTCAAGGCTTGCGCGTGTGGGTGGTTAGCAGTGT
Organism: Leptodactylus fuscus; assembly: GCF_031893055.1. Classification (NCBI taxonomy): domain Eukaryota; kingdom Metazoa; phylum Chordata; class Amphibia; order Anura; family Leptodactylidae; genus Leptodactylus; species Leptodactylus fuscus. The sequence continues at coordinate 154,025,987 of NC_134271.1, forward strand.
ATTTCTGCCGCCGCTCCAATGTCTGAGAGATGGTGGGTTGTTGTAAAGAAACGCCTGATGGTGCCTTTGATGGTGCAGGAGAAGGAGATAAGACAGGACCAGGGGAGGATGAGGTAGAAGTCAACAAAGTGGCGGAGGCAGATGAAGTGGTGTCCTGGCTCGTCCTCTGGAGTGCATCGCCAGCACAATCAGCAGTGGCAGTGGCAGAGGCAGTGGCAGTGGCGTGAACGGCAGGCGGCCTTTGTCCTGCCGTTGCTGCCTGCCACTGATTCCAGTGCTTGGATTCCAAATGACGGCGCATTGAAGTGGTGGACAGGTTGCTCTTCTCAGAGCCCCTAATCAATTTCGAGAGGCAAATTGTGCAGACAACACTATATCTGTCCTCGGCGCATTCCTTGAAAAAACTCCACACCTTCGAGAAACGTGCCCTCGAGGTGGGAGTTTTTCGGGGCTGGGTACGAACTGGAACATCTTGGGAGATTCCGGGTGTGGCCTGGCTTCGCCTAAGCTGCTGACCTCTGCCTCTGCCTCTAGCTACCCTTTTTGGTGCTGCACCTGCCTCAACATCCACACTACTTTCCCCGCTTGACATCCCCCCTGTCCAGGTCGGGTCAGTGTCCTCATCATCCACCACTTCCTCTTCCAACTCCTGTCTCATCTCCTCCTCCCGCACAATGCGCCGGTCAACTGGATGCCCTGACGGCAACTGCGTCACATCATCGTCGATGAGGGTGGGTTGCTGGTCATCCACCACCAAATCGAACGGAGATGGAGGAGACTCTAGTGTTTGAGCATCTGGACACAGATGCTCCTCTGTTAGGTTCGTGGAATCGTGACGTGGAGAGGCAGGTTGAGGGACAATGAAAGGAGCGGAGAACAGCTCTGGGGAGCAGGGACAGTTTGGGTTATTGTTCTGTAAAGCTTCGGAATTTTGGGAGGAAGGAAGACAAGACTGTTGGGTAATAGGAGGAGAGGAGGCAGAGTCTGACTGGCTGCTGGACAATGTGCTGTAAGCGTTCTCTGACAGCCATTGCAAGACCTGTTCCTGGTTCTCGGGCCTACTAAGGTTTGTACCCTGCAGTTTAGTTAATGTGGCAAGCAACCCTGGCACTGTGGAGTGGCGCAATGCTTGCTGCCCCACAGGAGTAGGCACGGGACGCCCTGTGGCTTCACTGCTACCTTGCTCCCCAGAACCATTCCCCCGACCTCGCCCACGGCCTCGTCCACGTCCCTTTCCGGGAGCCTTGCGCATTTTGAATTCCTAGTTAGAAATTGGCACTGTATACCAGTAGTAAAAATTGTGGGTGCACGTAACCCCAATATATTCTTTGAATTCCCAGTCAGACACTGGCACTATATGGCAGTAGCAAGAAATGAGGGTATTTGTATTCCCAATATACTCTTTGAATTCCCAGTCAGACAATGACACTGTATACCAGTAGTAAAAATTGTGGGTGCACGTAACCCCAATATATTCTTTGAATTACCAGTCAGAAACTGGCACTATATGGCAGTAGCAAGAAATGAGGGTATTTGTATTCCCAATATATTCTTTGAATTCCCAGTCAGACAATGGCACTGTATACCAGTAGTAAAAATTGTGGGTGTATATAGCCCCAATTCTATTGCTAGGGGACTTGCAGGGTATTTCTGGGGTGAAGGTGGGGGGGCACACCGTTGGAACGGGTATCGGGGTATATATCGGGTATACGGGAATACACTGACAGTGTATTCCATTCAGGATCCTGGGAAAGCTGGGTTGCGGCGATTGAGCCCGTCAGTGCCACGTTACACTGACAAGCTTCTCCCTGGAATTTAGCTCTTACAAGAGCTGTTGGTTGTCTTCTCCTTCCTATCCTAGCCTGTCCCTGCCTACCCAGAATCTAAGCCCTAGCTAGCTGGACGGAAACCTCCGTCCTCGGTGAATTGCAAGCTCAGAATGACGCGAACCTGGGCGGCGCTGTTCTTTTAAATTAGAGGTCACATGTTTTCGGCAGCCAATGGGTTTTGCCTACTTTTCTCAACGTCACCGGTGTCGTAGTTCCTGTCCCACCTACCCTGCGCTGTTATTGGAGCAAAAAAGGCGCCAGGGAAGGTGGGAGGGGAATCGAGTAATGGCGCACTTTACCACGCGGTGTTCGATTCGATTCGAACATGCCGAACAGCCTAATATCCGATCGAACATGAGTTCGATAGAACACTGTTCGCTCATCTCTATTTCCTAGTGATCTTCAGTATAATCCCTGGAGGTCCAGTTTTCCTATGGTCTTCAGTTTCCTGGTGATCTTCAATATAATCCCTGGTGGTTTCCTAGTGATCTGGAGTATAGTCCATGGTGGTCCAGTTGGATGATCTCCAGTTTAATGGTTGATCTGTAGTATAATTCCTGGTGGTCCAGTGATCTGATGGCCTCCAGTTTCCTGATGATCTGGCGTATTATCTCTGGTGATCCAGTCTGATGATCTCCAGTTTTCTGGTTGATCTGGAGTATAATCCCTGGTGCTTCATTGGTCTGATAGTCTACAGTTTCTTGATGATCTTCAGTATAATCCCTGGTGGTCCAGCAGTCTGAAGATCTCATGTTTCCTAGTGATGTTCAGTATAATCCCTGGTGGTCCAGTTGTCCTATAGTCTTCAGTTTCCTAATGATCTTCAGTATAATCCCTGGTGGTCCAGTAGTCTGATCAGTGGATCGGTCGCTGGTGGCCTCCTAAGATCATTGACTTCTCATACATACGGTTGGAGCATACATGAAGTGGATGTATGTACCGTAGATACAATAGTGAATATTTCACGAGGCTGCGTGTGACTAATGTTTCCTGTAATTGCCGGATGTGAAGGTAAAGGATGGGAATCTGACTGTGAATGACACCCGTTCCTGGCAGTCATCGATTTACTGGTGACTACTAAGCCCCCGGCCTTGTCATGAGCAGTAAATGCAGCGATCTCCTCTCATGTCTCACCACTAATCTGATCATCCATGATCTCACAGTGCCACGTGAGAGGAGACGGGAGGCAGATTCGAAGAACCCCTCGAACTACACAGAAGTCAACATCGCAGTCCCAAGAATATGTCACGTGGACTGACTGCAGTGACATGGTCTACTCAAGGGTGGAGGGTTCACTAATATAAGGGAGTCACAAGACACTAAAATAGTGAGAAGCAAAACTCTAATATAGTGAGCCACGAGACACTAATATAGTAAGCCATAACATACTAATATAGTGAGCCACGAGACAGTAATATAGTGAGCCACAAGACAATAATATAGTGAGCCATAAGACAGTAATATAGTGAGCCATAAGACAGTAATATAGTGAGCCACAAGACAGTAATATAGTGAGCCACAAGACACTAATATAGTGAGCCACAAGACACTAATATAGTGAGCCCCGAGACAATAATATAGTGAGCCACAAGACAGTAATATAGTGAGCCATAAGACAGTAATATAGTGAGCCACAAGACACTAATATAGTGAGCCACAAGACACTAATATAGTGAGCCACAAGACACTAATATAGTGAGCCATAAGACAGTAATATAGTGAGCCACAAGACACTAATATAGGGAGCCACAAGACACTAATATAGTGAGCCACAAGAAACTAATATAGTGAGCCACAAGACACTAATATAGTGAGCCATAAGACACTAATATAGTGAGCCATAAGACACTAATATAGTGAGCCATAAGATACTAATATAGTGAGCCACAAGAAACTAATATAGTGAGCCATAAGACACTAATATAGTGAGCCATAAGACACTAATATAGTGAGCCACAAGACACTAATATAGTGAGCCATAAGACACTAATATAGTGAGCCATAAGACACTAATATAGTGAGCCATAAGACACTAATATAGTGAGCCATAAGATACTAATATAGTGAGCCACAAGAAACTAATATAGTGAGCCATAAGACACTAATATAGTGAGCCATAAGACACTAATATAGTGAGCCATAAGACACTAATATAGTGAGCCATAAGACACTAATATAGTGAGCCATAAGACACTAATATAGTGAGCCACAAGACACTAATATAGTGAGCCACAAGACACTAATATAGTGAGCCACAAGACACTAATATAGTGAGCCACAAGACACTAATATAGTGAGCCATAAGACACTAATATAGTGAGCCATAAGACACTAATATAGTGAGCCATAAGATACTAATATAGTGAGCCATAAGATACTAATATAGTGAGCCACAAGACACTAATATAGTGAGCCACAAGACACTAATATAGTGAGCCACAAGACACTAATATAGTGAGCCACAAGACACTAATATAGTGAGCCACAAGACACTAATATAGTGAGCCACAAGACACTAATATAGTGAGCCACAAGACACTAATATAGTGAGCCACAAGACACTAATATAGTGAGCCACAAGACACTAATATAGTGAGCCATAAGACACTAATATAGTGAGCCATAAGACACTAATATAGTGAGCCATAAGACACTAATATAGTGAGCCACAAGACACTAATATAGTGAGCCACAAGACACTAATATAGTGAGCCACAAGACACTAATATAGTGAGCCATAAGACACTAATATAGTGAGCCATAAGACACTAATATAGTGAGCCACAAGAAACTAATATAGTGAGCCATAAGACACTAATATAGTGAGCCATAACATACTAATATAGTGAGCCACGAGACAGTAATATAGTGAGCCACAAGACACTAATATAGTGAGCCATAAGACACTAATATAGTGAGCCATAAGACACTAATATAGTGAGCCACAAGACACTAATATAGTGAGCCACAAGACACTAATATAGTGAGCCACAAGACACTAATATAGTGAGCCATAAGACACTAATATAGTGAGCCATAAGACACTAATATAGTGAGCCACAAGAAACTAATATAGTGAGCCATAAGACACTAATATAGTGAGCCATAAGACACTAATATAGTGAGCCACAAGACACTAATATAGTGAGCCACAAGACACTAATATAGTGAGCCACAAGACACTAATATAGTGAGCCACAAGACACTAATATAGTGAGCCACAAGACACTAATATAGTGAGCCATAAGACACTAATATAGTGAGCCATAAGATACTAATATAGTGAGCCATAAGACACTAATATAGTGAGCCACAAGACACTAATATAGTGAGCCACAAGACACTAATATAGTGAGCCACAAGACACTAATATAGTGAGCCACAAGACACTAATATAGTGAGCCACAAGACACTAATATAGTGAGCCACAAGACACTAATATAGTGAGCCACAAGACACTAATATAGTGAGCCATAAGACACTAATATAGTGAGCCATAAGACACTAATATAGTGAGCCATAAGACACTAATATAGTGAGCCATAAGACACTAATATAGTGAGCCACAAGACACTAATATAGTGAGCCACAAGACACTAATATAGTGAGCCACAAGACACTAATATAGTGAGCCACAAGACACTAATATAGTGAGCCACAAGACACTAATATAGTGAGCCATAAGACACTAATATAGTGAGCCACAAGACACTAATATAGTGAGCCACAAGACACTAATATAGTGAGCCATAAGACACTAATATAGTGAGCCATAAGACACTAATATAGTGAGCCATAAGACACTAATATAGTGAGCCATAAGACACTAATATAGTGAGCCATAAGACACTAATATAGTGAGCCACAAGAAACTAATATAGTGAGCCATAAGACACTAATATTGTGAGCCATAAGACACTAATATAGTGAGCCATAACACACTAATATAGTGAGCCACAAGACACTAATATAGTGAGCCATAAGACACTAATATAGTGAGCCATAAGACACTAATATAGTGAGCCATAAGATACTAATATAGTGAGACACAAGACACTAATATAGTGAGCCATAAGATACTAATATAGTGAGACACAAGAAACTAATATAGTGAGCCATAAGATACTAATATAGTGAGACACGACACTAATATAGTGAGACACAAGACACTAATATAGTGAGCCATAAGACACTAATATAGTGAGCCATAAGACACTAATATAGTGAGCCATAAGACACTAATATAGTGAGCCACAAGATACTAATATAGTGAGCCATAAGACACTAATATAGTGAGCCATAAGACACTAATATAGTGAGCCACAAGACACTAATATAGTGAGCCATAAGACACTAATATAGTGAGACACAAGACACTAATATAGTGAGCCACGACACAGTAAAATAGTGAAACTCAAGATACTAATGTAATGAGCCTAATCACAGTTCACCCCTAATATGTCGTTTTCTTTGGTTCTCGTTTGCACTTTGCACTAAGAGTCTCTGCGCTCCATTTCCATAATGTGTACTGGACTCTAAACATTGACCCCCAGCTCTCTGAGTCCATACAGTATTACCTCCCATGAAGGAGGGCGGCCGGCGCTCAAGTCAACCATGGACAGAGCCAAATTCCTGGCAGCTTAAATATTGACCAAGAGTTTACATGGAAAACTACAAAGAGCGCTGCGGGAGGGGAGGAGGGAGCTGTATATACTGACACAGGGAGCAGGAGAGGAAGAGTGTACATGTGTGACTATAAGTGACGGGACAGTGACATCACAGGAAATGTGTTATACTGTAGCCAAGATGGATAGGCTGTATTCTCAGTGATGTCACCGCTCTCTAGTATATGGATAGGCTGTATTCTCAGTGATGTCACCGCTCTCTAGTATACGGATAGGCTGTATTCTCAGTGATGTCACCGCTCTCTAGTATACGGATAGGCTGTATTCTCAGTGATGTCACCGCTCTCTAGTATACGGATAGGCTGTATTCTCAGTGATGTCACTGCTCTCTAGTATATGGATAGGCTGTATTCTCAGTGATGTCACCGCTCTCTAGTATATGGATAGGCTGTATCCTCAGTGATGTCACCGCTCTCTAGTATACGGATAGGCTGTATTCTCAGTGATGTCACCGCTCTCTAGTATATAGATAGGCTGTATTCTCAGTGATGTCACTGCTCTCTAGTATACAGATAGGCTGTATTCTCAGTGATGTCACTGCTCTCTAGTATACGGATCGGCTGTATTCTCAGTGATGTCACCGCTCTCTAGTATACGGATAGGCTGTATTCTCAGTGATGTCACTGCTCTCTAGTATATGGATAGGCTGTATTCTCAGTGATGTCACCGCTCTCTAGTATATGGATAGGCTGTATTCTCAGTGATGTCACCGCTCTCTAGTATACGGATACTATAGTGAAGTATAGAGCAGATGGATCAGGTCAGTGGCCATCAGCACAGTGGTACCAGTAATGGCAGCCATATTGGTTGTCGCCCAGCTTTCCCAGTCCTGTCCTGCACTTGTGACTATACGCTCATGTACAGGTCACACCCCGGCCGGCTCTGCGCGCTGTATACAATGACTGAGTACACGGACTGTATTGTGAGGACCATCTGACATAAGTGGCGGCGGCTGCTCAGTAGGCGGTCGCTGTGTGTCGGCCATGTGCTGCCATTCACCAGCGCCATTGTCAGCTCCTCCATCCTGACCTACTTACATGATGATGTGCGGCGCAGAGGGAGCGTCCTGTAGTGTATCACCGATCACCTCACATAATACCGTGTCTATATATATACAGTATATAGATATATACAGCCACATGTCCCCTCCCCCGCTATTTCCTCCGATCAATTCTTCAAATGGATTTTTCAGAGATTAATAGATTTCTAAATATAAATCACATCGACCGAGAACACAAACCCAACGTCACAGCGGACCCAGGGCAGCGTATGGGTGTAGGACTGGATGTATCTGTAGGTGTAATAGTCTGCGGGATAGATCACTATGTGTCAGGAGGTAGAGGACAGAGCGATGTTCTGCAGAGAGGTCAGTGATGTAATAGTCTGCAGGATAGATCACTAGGTATCAGGAGGTGCGATGTTCTGCAGATGTGTAGAGAGGTCAGAGGTGTAATAGTCTGCAGGATAGATCACTATGTATCAGGAGGTAGAGGACAGAGCGATGTTCTGCAGATGTGTTCAGAGGTCAGTGGTGTAATAGTCTGCAGGATAGATCACTATGTATCAGGAGGTAGAGAGGACAGAGCGATGTTCTGCAGATTGGTAGAGAGGTCAGTGGTGTAATAGTCTGCAGGATAGATCACTATGTGTCAGGAGGTAGAGGACAGAGCGATGTTCTGCAGATTGGTAGAGAGGTCAGTGGTGTAATAGTCTGCAGGATATATCACTACGTATTGGAGGTAGAGAGGACAGAGTGATGTTCTGCAGATCTGAGGTCAGTGGTGTAATAATCTGCAGAACAGATCACTATGTACCAGAAGGTAGAGAGGATAGAGCGATGTTCTGCAGATGTGCAGAGAGGTGGTGTAATAGTCTGCAGGATATATCACTATGTATAGGAGGTAGTGAGGACAGAGCGATGTTCTGCAGATGTGTAGAGAGGTCAGTGGTGTAATAGTCTGCAGGATAGATCACTATGTATAGGAGGTAGTGAGGACAGAGCGATGTTCTGCAGATGTGCAGAGAGGTGGTGTAATAGTCTGCAGGATATATCACTATGTATCAGAGAGGACAGAGCGATGTTCTGCAGATGTGTACAGAGGTCAGTGGTGTAATAGTCTGCAGGATAGATCACTATGTATGTGTCATGGAGTAGACGTCGGCGCTGCGGCTCCCATGATGCAGTGCGGCCTTAGCCATCACTATATAGGGGCTCCTCGCCTTGTCGTGGTCGCGGGGGGCGGGGCTTTAGGACGTCCATCAGGTTGGTTTGGGAATTTTCCGACTCCTCGGCAGTGATGGCCGCCGGCGGTGACTTCTGGACTTTTCCATGACTGAGGTGATAATTGCGGCAGGAAGGATTAGGCGGCTTTCATTTCCTCGGGTTATTGGCGGCTCGGATACAGCAGCACATAATGAGATACAACATTACCTGTCCTCTACCGTATTGGCCGCGCAGACAGAGATTAACACCTTGTGCTCTGTCAGGAAGAAGCTACCACCGGCAGCCATTTTGGACGCCTCATGCGTCTGGTCACGTGGTCACAGATGCTGCGTACGAGCGTGAGAAAGCGAAGCAACAACCTGTACGGGCGCCGTAAGAGCGACCATCACTCCCATAGCACCGAACCGGCTGATAACAGGGAGCAATAGATGGTAATCGCCTACATGTGGAGCGCCCCTTTAAGGCACACGCCAGGTTCTTTAAATGCCGCCTTTTCCCAGAAGCCGCGGTTCCTTCTGTCTGTGAGTCAGGTCAATGGTGCTGAGTGCAATGTCAGGAGCCGCGCTAGTACCGGTAATGGACTCCCACAATGCCGCGGGGCACACTTCATCCCAAATGTGTTTGTGTGAAGGAGCGGCGGCCATGACATGTCCCAAACATTGTGCGAGCTCTCATCTAGGGTAATGCATTAGGAAATAGAATACTGACCCCAATGTTTCCTTAAAGGACACGTCCATCTTATGTGAGCCAGAAACAATAAGACTGAGAAATTATCCGGTATTTTTACTGGGTGACTTAAAGGGCCCCGATCACCCGGATACACCCTAAGGTGCCCGAGCACACCGAGCAAGCCATGGTACCCAATGTCCTACCAAAGTGGGAAGAGCACTTGGTATAGGCTCCTCCCCCTCCTTTGTATAAACTCCTCCCCTTCCTGTCACCTATGTTAATCTATCACAGAGGCTCCTCTTAAATAGCCTATCACCGTGATGGCGAACCTATGGCACGCATAGCCCTCTCTACTGGCACACGCGCTATCACCCAGATCGCTCACCAACGGGGAATCTGGTACAGCATTTAATACTGTGTGGGGAGGGGGCTACTGTGGAGCATTTAATACTGTGTGGTGAGGGGGCTACTGTGGAGCATTTAATACTGTGTGGGGAGGGGGCTACTGTGCAGCATTTAATACTGTGTGGGGAGGGGGCTACTGTGGAGCATTTAATACTGTGTGGGGAGGGGGAACTACTGTGGAGCATTTAATACTGTGTGGGGAGGGGGCTACTGTGCAGCATTTAATACTGTGTGGTGAGGGGGGCTACTGTGGAGCATTTAATACTGTGTGGGGAGGGGGCTACTGTGCAGCATTTAATACTGTGTGGGGAGGGGGCTACTGTGGAGCATTTAATACTGTGTGGGGGGCTACTGTGGAGCATTTAATACTGTGTGGGGGGCTACTGTGGAGCATTTAATACTGTGTGGGGGGATACTGTGGAGCATTTAATACTGTGTGGGGAGGGGGCTACTGTGGAGCATTTAATACTGTGTGGGGAGGGGGCTACTGTGGAGCATTTAATACTGTGTGGGGAGGGGAGGGCTACTGTGGAGCATTTAATACTGTGTGGGGAGGGGGCTACTGTGGAGCATTTAATACTGTGTGGGGAGGGGGCTACTGTGGAGCATTTAATACTGTGTGGTGAGGGGGCTACTGTGGAGCATTTAATACTGTGTGGGGAGGGGGCTACTGTGGAGCATTTAATACTGTGTGGGGAGGGGGGCTACTGTGGAGCATTTAATACTGTGTGGGGAGGGGGGCTACTGTGGAGCATTTAATACTGTGTGGGGAGGGGGCTACTGTGGAGCATTTAATATTGTGTGGTGAGGGGGCTACTGTGGAGCATTTAATACTGTGTGGGGAGGGGGCTACTGTGGAGCATTTAATATTGTGTGGTGAGGGGGCTACTGTGCATTATTTAATACTGTGTGGTGAGGGGGCTACTGTGCATCATTTAATACTGTGTGGTGAGGGGGCTACTGTGGAGCATTTAATACTGTGTGGAGAGGGGGATATTGTGCAGCATTTAATACTGTGTGGTGAGGGGGCTACTGTGCAGCATTTAATACTGTGTGGGGAGGGGGCTACTGTGGAGCATTTATCACTGTGTGGGGAGGGGGATACTGTGGAGCATTTAATATTGTGTGGTGAGGGGGCTACTGTGGAGCATTTAATACTGTGTGGAGAGGGGGATAATGTGGAGCATTTAATACTGTGTGGTGAGGGGGCTACTGTGGAGCATTTAATACTGTGTGGAGAGGGGGATATTGTGCAGCATTTAATACTGTGTGGTGAGGGGGCTACTGTGCAGCATTTAATACTGTGTGGGGAGGGGGCTACTGTGGAGCATTTATCACTGTGTGGGGAGGGGGATACTGTGGAGCATTTAATATTGTGTGGTGAGGGGGCTACTGTGGAGCATTTAATACTGTGTGGAGAGGGGGATAATGTGGAGCATTTAATACTGTGTGGTGAGGGGGCTACTGTGGAGCATTTAATACTGTGTGGAGAGGGGGATATTGTGCAGCATTTAATACTGTGTGGTGAGGGGGCTACTGTGCAGCATTTAATACTGTGTGGGGAGGGGGCTACTGTGGAGCATTTATCACTGTGTGGGGAGGGGGATACTGTGGAGCATTTAATATTGTGTGGTGAGGGGGCTACTGTGGAGCATTTAATACTGTGTGGAGAGGGGGATAATGTGGAGCATTTATTACTGTGTGGTGAGGGGGATACTGTGCAGCATTTAATACTGTGTGGAGAGGGGGATATTGTGCAGCATTTAATACTGTGTGGTGAGGGGGCTACTGTGCACCATTTAATACTGTGTGGGGAAGGGGCTACTGTGGAGCATTTATCACTGTGTGGGGAGGGGGATACTGTGGAACATTTAATATTGTGTGGTGAGGGGGCTACTGTGGAGCATTTAATACTGTGTGGAGAGGGGGATAATGTGGAGCATTTAATACTGTGTGGTGAGGGGGATACTGTGCATCATTTAATACTGTGTGGGGAGGGGGCTACTGTGGAGCATTTAGTACTGTGTGGGGAGGGGGATACTGTGGAGCATTTAATATTGTGTGGTGAGGGGGCTACTGTGGAGCATTTAATACTGTCTGGTGAGGGGGCTACTGTGCAGCATTTAATACTGTGTGGTGAGGGGGCTACTGTGCAGCATTTAATACTGTGTGGTGAGGGGGCTACTGTGCAGCATTTAATACTGTGTGGTGAGGGGGCTACTGTGCATCATTTAATACTGTGTGGGGAGGGGGCTACTGTGGAGCATTTAATATTGTGTGATGAGGGGGCTACTGTGCAGCATTTAATACTGTGTGGTGAGGGGGCTACTGTGCAGCATTTAATACTGTGTGGTGAGGGGGCTACTGTGCATCATTTAATACTGTGTGGGGAGGGGGCTACTGTGGAGCATTTAATATTGTGTGGTGAGGGGGCTACTGTGCATCATTTAATACTGTGTGGGGAGGGGGCTACTGTGCATCATTTAATACTGTGTGGTGAAGGGGCTACTGTGCAGCATTTAATACTATGTGGTGAGGGGGCTACTGTGGAGCATTTAATACTGTGTGGTGAGGGGGCTACTGTGCAGCATTTAATACTATGTGGTGAGGGGGCTACTGTGGAGCATTTAATACTATGTGGTGAGGGGGCTACTATGGAGCATTTAATACTATGTGGTGAGGGGGCTACTATGGAGCATTTAATACTGTGTGGTGAGGGGGCTACTGTGGAGCATTTAATACTGTGTGGTGAGGGGGCTACTGTGGAGCATTTAATACTGTGTGGTGAGGGGGCTACTGTGGAGCATTTAAAACTGTGTGGTGAGGGGGCTACTGTGCAGCATTTAATACTGTGTGGTGAGGGGGATACTGTGCAGCATTTAATACTGTGTGGTGAGGGGGCTACTCTGTAGCATTTATTACTGTGTGGGGAGGGGGATACTGTGGAGCATTTAATATTGTGTGGTGAGGGGGCTACTGTGCAGCATTTAATACTATGTGGTGAGGGGGCTACTATGGAGCATTTAATACTGTGTGGTGAGGGGGCTACTGTGGAGCATTTAATACTGTGTGGGGAGGGGGCTACTGTGCAGCATTTAATACTGTGTGGGGAGGGGGATACTGTGGAGCATTTAATACTGTGTGGGGAGGGGATACTGTGGAGCATTTAATACTGTGTGGTGAGGGGGCTACTGTGCAGCATTTAATACTGTGTGGTGAGGGGGCTACTGTGCAGCATTTAATACTGTGTGGTGAGGGGGCTACTGTGCAGCATTTAATACTGTGTGGGGAGGGGGCTACTGTGGAGCATTTAATATTGTGTGATGAGGGGTCTACTGTGCAGCATTTAATACTGTGTGGTGAGGGGGCTACTGTGCAGCATTTAATACTGTGTGGTGAGGGGGCTACTGTGCAGCATTTAATACTGTGTGGGGAGGGGGCTACTGTGGAGCATTTAATATTGTGTGGTGAGGGGGCTACTGTGCATCATTTAATACTGTGTGGGGAGGGGGCTACTGTGCATCATTTAATACTGTGTGGTGAAGGGGCTACTGTGCAGCATTTAATACTATGTGGTGAGGGGGCTACTGTGGAGCATTTAATACTGTGTGGTGAGGGGGCTACTGTGCAGCATTTAATACTATGTGGTGAGGGGGCTACTGTGGAGCATTTAATACTATGTGGTGAGGGGGCTACTGTGGAGCATTTAATACTATGTGGTGAGGGGGCTACTATGGAGCATTTAATACTGTGAGGTGAGGGGGCTACTGTGGAGCCTTTAATACTGTGTGGTGAGGGGGCTACTGTGGAGCATTTAATACTGTGTGGTGAGGGGGCTACTGTGGAGCATTTAAAACTGTGTGGTGAGGGGGCTACTGTGCAGCATTTAATACTGTGTGGTGAGGGGGATACTGTGCAGCATTTAATACTGTGTGGTGAGGGGGCTACTCTGTAGCATTTATTACTGTGTGGGGAGGGGGATACTGTGGAGCATTTAATATTGTGTGGTGAGGGGGCTACTGTGCAGCATTTAATACTATGTGGTGAGGGGGCTACTATGGAGCATTTAATACTGTGTGGTGAGGGGGCTACTGTGGAGCATTTAATACTGTGTGGGGAGGGGGCTACTGTGCAGCATTTAATACTGTGTGGGGAGGGGGATACTGTGGAGCATTTAATACTGTGTGGGGAGGGGATACTGTGGAGCATTTAATACTGTGTGGTGAGGGGGCTACTGTGGAGCATTTACTACTGTGTTTTTAATACACGCGTTTGCGGACGGCGTCATGCCTTGGCTCCACCAGATACCGCACCCTTTCTGGGTGATTTGGATATGGATACTGGAGAGGACAAGAACTTCCAAATCCGTCTTTGTGTGGCGCCCCCAACCCCAGGTTGTCCCTTCCTCAAAAAGGTAAACAGGTCCCGACTGGCCGGTAGGTGGTGCTAGAAGGGGCCGAGGACGCTGCAGAAAGAGGTTTCTGTAAGTTCTTGTCCTGTCCTTATCCAGTAGTCACACGGTAGCCATCATGGCTGTCAGGAGTCAGCTTCTTGTGTCTCAGACCTGTGGTGTCGGCTTTATCGGTTGTCACCCCACCTTGCCAAAACCCGATGTATCCAAGTCGCCTTATAACCGCCATGTTTTTCTTGCAGCTGAGACAATTCTCTGACGCCATAATGGCGGCCCTGACCACCTCCAAGGAAGGAGCGAAACCGAAGGTGACCCCAAAGAAGAAGCAGCCAGAGTCTTCCTCAGGACCAGCCCCCACCAGGAGACGCCTGCTAAACTCGCCACAACGCAGCTTGTCCATCTTCAGAGTCTTCAGCCATGACAGGCGAGTCCTCGGTGATACAGGACGAGGGAGGGTCCGAGGCCTGGTCAGAAGATGTCAGAGTGTGGACGGCGCCTTCTACCCCTCTCAGATCCAGGAGGACTAGGTGTGTCTGGAGGTGACTACCAGGGTTACCGGCCACCCCGCAGTCCTGATCATGTGGCTTCATGTAGAGGGGGACATTTATAGGACCCTCTGACCATCCAGGCTTAATAACTGATGACCGATTGTTAGGATGGGCCATCGATATCAGATCGGCAGTCACCCAGCACCCCAGCGATCAGCGACATCCTCACTTACCTACCAAACACAGCGCCATACATAGTATAGTGGCTGTGCTTGGTGTTGCAGCTGAGACTCTTTCCCTGGAATGGGACTGAGCCACGTTCCTTGTGACCGGTGAATGTGACGTCATTGGTCTGCGCAGCGGTCACCTGATCTTCACGCATGTGACCAGTGTCAGACCCCATCGATCTGATATTGATGGCCTATCCTATGGACATATGTGCCAACCCTCCCAGAATATCCAGGAGGGGTGACCCCCTTATACTCTGGGAAGAGATGGCAGGTCTCTCAGCCCCCTCCATTTTGTATTTTGGGTGGGGTCAGGAGCGGAGACCCCTGGTGGTAATAATGAGGCAGGACTACAAGTGGAGCTCCCCTTTAACTGCTGATATTTGTCTATGGTGTCTACAGCGCTCTGACCAATAAACACCCTCAGATAACTCTGCCTGTCACTGACTGATAACACGAGGATATCGTGGGGGACACGAAGGGAAACCGGATCTATAGGTCCTTATTGCCCATAGCAACCAACCCGCGTCACAGTCCAGCGCAGTTTAGAAAATGAAAGCTACTTCCTGATTGGTTGCCAGGGATGACTCTCTCCCACACATGAGGTCCTGAGGACGTGGTCGCGGCTGTCAGGGACTGGTGACAACATCGCCTTCCTGTACAGTGGCGGGGTTATCTGTCTCCCATTATTTTAATGGCTTCTTCTGAAAAACCGCACTATATATACAGCACTGCTTAGCTTATATTGTTTGGCAACAGGTCTTATCCTCTAGTCACATCCAAAGCCGAACCAGGTTATCCTCCAGTCACATCCACAGCTGCATCGTGTTATCCTCCAGCCACATCCAGAGCTGCATCGTGTTATCCTCCAGCCACATCCAGAGCTGCATCGTGTTATCCTCCAGCCACATCCAGAGCTGCATCGTGTTATCCTCCAGTCACATCCAGAGCTGCATCGTGTTATCCTCCAGCCACATCCAGAGCTGCATCGTGTTATCCTCCAGTCACATCCAGAGCTGCATCGTGTTATCCTCCAGCCACATCCAGAGCTGCATCGTGTTATCCTCCAGTCACATCCAGAGCTGCATCGTGCTATCCTCCAGCCACATCCAGAGCTGCAGTCACAATCCCCCCCACATTGTCCGCAGCAGTCGGCCATAACTCCTCCCACTCTGCTGCAGTGTATTGCGGGATAGGTTTTTTTGGAGTGGACCCATTGTATACGAATGGCCGCCATTAGCGTCTGTGATGACCTAGGTGATATTACCTCATACATGGCCCGGGCCGTGACATCACCGCTCACCTCATATCAGTCACCAAATTCACCGAAACACAAATTTTTAATTTGAAATATTTTATTTGCAGAAAACAGAAACAGTTTCAGAAATGGTGTAAAAAATAAATATCTGTAAACATGGCCGCCCGCCTCCTCCTATAAGTTATATCTACACCTATATACATATGTATACCGCCTCTGCCAGCACAAGGGGTTAACAGTCTGTCATAGTGCCCCAATATCCCCCTGGAGGCAGTGACATCACACAAAGCCCCGCCCCCGAGGAGTTCCTAGACATCAGTCGTCACCTCTGAACCCGTAGATGAACTTTTTGCAAATCTGAATTTAGGAGCAGTTGTGAAGGCAGGGCAGGACGCCCCCTAGAGGGTGACCCCACATAGTGCAAGTAACACTCCTAAACTGCTGCCCACCCCTGAGGAGCAAGCCCTATAGTCCCCTCCCCCAGTGCATGGTGGGATTGGCTTGTCCTCCAGCAGGTGGCAGCACAAACCCTTTCAAAAAGTTGCATAATAGTCCGGCTAAGGCTCAGTGTAAACAGCCATGACAATAGGGCACAGCGGGCACCCAGGGCACCCCGCTCATGTCCAGCAGTGCCCCCCATGTGGTCCACGGACGAGCACCAGACCTCAACAAAGACGTCCATACAATCTCCTCCATGATGACCCTCACTCGGTTCTCCTCTTCCCGAAGACGGCGGACATGCTCCTGACGATGCCCTTGATGCCGGCGCTCTTCTTGCTGGAGCTGCGGTTCTCCCTCACCGTCTCCAGCAGTTGGTGAAAGACCACCAGGGAGCCATGATAGGTCTCCGCCGCCGAGGTCTCAAAGAAGTCACAGTCTGAGGAGATGGCGAGCAGGCGGCCCTCCTCGCTGGAGATCTCACGGCGGTGCTGGAGGTCCCGCTTGTTGCCCACGATGATGACGGGCGCCGAGCCGTGCCGCTTCTTCAGCTGGCGGATGCGCTGCAGTTGTTGTCGCACCACGTTGAAGCTGCCGCGGTCACAGATACTGTAAACAAGAATAAAACCATCGGCCCAGCGCAACTGCTCTTCACTGACACAGGTCTGGGGGCTCGGGTTCTGTGGAGAGAGGACATGGCTGTTAGATGTCTGATTCTGGGAAAGCTGGGTGGCAAATAGTATGGCAATGACACCTGACACCGGCGCTGTGACATAATGAACGGGTAGACATAAGGTAGGTGGTGAGCGATGCTCTGCAGATCTGAGGTCAGTGGGGTAATAATCTGCAGGATATATCACTAGGTATCAGGAGGTAGAGAGGACAGAGCGATGTTCTGCAGATTTGTAGAGAGGTCAGTGGTGTAATACTCTGCAGGATAGATCACTATGTATCAGGAGGTAGAGAGGACAGAGAGATGTTCTGCAGATGTGTGTAGAGAGGTCAGTGGTGTAATACTCTGCAGGATAGATCACTAGGTATCAGGAGGTAGAGAGGACAGAGCGATGTTCTGCAGATGTCTAGAGAGGTCGGAGGTGTAATAATCTGCAGGATATTTTGGTATACTCTTACCTGTGGACAGACGGAGTCCCAGATGCTGAAGGTGGTCTCTCTCCCATCCACTATGATGTTGTGGGTGTAGATGGACTCTGTAATATAAAGGGGGGGGGGGGTTAGTATAATATCTAGCGTACATGATATATATATATATATATATATATAGGGGTTACTATGCTATATAAGGGTTAGTAGGATATATTATCTTCTCACCTGTGGCAACGTATTCTCCGATAAATCTTCGTGTCAGGAAGCGAACAGTCAGAGCTGCGGAGAAGGAGAAGACGGTGAGACAAGACGAGACTGAGCGGGAACCTACAGGATTAACCCATTACTATCAGGGGACTGACTACCCCCAGGACGCCACAGTACAACCGACTACCCCCAGGACGCCACAGTACGGCCGACTACCCCCAGGACGCCACAGTACGGCCGACTACCCCCAGGACACCACAGTACAACCGACTACCCCCAGGACGCCACAGTACGGCCGACTACCCCCAGGACACCACAGTACAACCGACTACCCCCAGGACGCCACAGTACAACCGACTACCCCCAGGACGCCACAGTACAGCCGACTACCCCCAGGACGCCACAGTACAACCGACTACCCCCAGGACGCCACAGTACGGCCGACTACCCCCAGGACGCCACAGTACGGCCGACTACCCCCAGGACGCCACAGTACAACCGACTACCCCCGGGACGCCACAGTACGGCCGACTACCCCCGGGACGCCACAGTACAGCCGACTACCCCCGGGACGCCACAGTACAACCGACTACCCCCGGGACGCCACAGTACGGCCGACTACCCCCGGGACGCCACAGTACGGCCGACTACCCCCGGGACGCCACAGTACAGCCGACTACCCCCGGGACGCCGCAGTACAACCGACTACCCCCGGGACGCCGCAGTACAACCGACTACCCCCGGGACGCCGCAGTACGGCCGACTACCCCCGGGACGCCACAGTACGGCCGACTACCCCCAGGACGCCACAGTACAGCCGACTACCCCCGGGACGTCGCAGTACAGCCGACTACCCCCGGGACGTCGCAGTACAACCGACTACCCCCGGGACGCCGCAGTACGGCCGACTACCCCCGGGACGCCGCAGTACGGCCGACTACCCCCGGGACGCCGCAGTACGGCCGACTACCCCCGGGACGCCGCAGTACGGCCGACTACCCCCGGGACGCCACAGTACGGCCGACTACCCCCGGGACGCCACAGTACGGCCGACTACCAGAGTAAGATATATAATGTGCACTCACCAGACTTGCCCACGTTCTCGGCTCCTAGCACCAAGACATTGGCTTCCACTTTCTGCTGCTGCTGGCCGATCTCGGACATCTTGGTGTGCGGATGGAGGCTGCTGCGAATTTGTACTACCATTTGTAATCCGGGCTCAGACTGCAGGATAGAAGGACAGGCAGAGGTGTGAGGAGGCAGCGGCGGCGGCAGCCTTATATATAAGAGGGGGGCGGGCACAGCCTGTAGGAGGGACAGCAGCAGCAGCCAATCACAGGAGGCCTCACGGGGTGTGATGTTTATTGAGCCCTGCAGGGGGTCTGTCATGTAGATGGCACTGCCAGCCGAATGTCATCAGTCATAACAACAAGACCCCCCCTCCCCCCCAATACAGGAATCAATGTGTAATATACAAGATATACTGCAGAATATCTGCTCTCTATATACTGTCTGTCATGTCTGTCTACACACGTGGACAAGATTGTTGTTCCCCTCGTTTAATGAAAGAAAAACCCGACAATGGCACAGAAATAACCGGAGTCTACGAAAATGAAGAAATGGAAGTCAGACTTTGCTTCTCGCTCATGACACGGCCTGGACAGAAGTCACGGCTCCCTTAATGTTTTGTTGCAATCGCTGCGATCAGACGATTCCTGTAACTGTCAGTGAGACTTCTGCCCCTCCCCGCAGGGATTTTGGGCCCCTCCTCTGCCCCAGTTGTCTCGGTGTGAAGGAGCCTTCTCCAGACGACAGGTTTCAGCTCCTTCCAAAGAGTCTCCATAGGATTTAGGTCGGGGCCCATAGAAGCCACTTCACAATAGTCCAATGTTCTCCTCTTAGCCATTCTTGGTGGGGTTTAGCTGTGTGTTTTGGGTCATTATCCTGTTACAAGACCCCGGACCTGCGGCTGAGACCAAGCTTTCTGACACTGGGCAGCAGATTTCTCTCTAGAATCCCTTCATAGTTTTGAGATTTCATTGGACCCTGCACAGATACAAGACCCCTGTGCCAGATGCAGCAAAGCAGCCCCAGAACATAACAGAGCGCCTCCATGTGTCACAGAAGGGACATAACAGAGCGCCTCCATGTGTCACAGTAGGGACAGTCTTCTTCTCAGGATAGGCTTCATTTCTCCATCTGTGACCATAAAGCTGATGTGCCCGGCCAAAAAGTCTCCTCTGTCCATAGGACATTGTCCCAGAAGCTTTGTGGCTTGTCAGCATGGAGATTGGCAAATTCCAGATTGGCTTTTTTATGATCTGTACATAGTGATCTATCCTGCAGACTATTACACCACTGACCTCTCTACACATCTGCAGAAGATCGCTCTGTCCTCTCTACCTCCTGATACATAGTGATCTATCCTGCAGACTATTACACCTCTGTCCTCTCCACACATCTGCAGAACATCGCTCTGTCCTCTCTACCTCCTGATACAGTGATCTATCCTGCAGACTATTACACCAATGTCCTCTCTACACATCTGCAGAACATCGCTCTGTCCTCTCTACCTCCTGATACAGTGATCTATCCTGCAGACTATTACACCAATGTCCTCTCTACACACCTGCAGAACATCGCTCTGTCCTCTCTACCTCCTGATACATATTGATCTATCCTGCAGACTATTACTCCATGTATGTAGATCTCCTGAGCTGCTGATTTACATGAGATGTGGGTTACGGGGACAGATAATGTCCTGGTTTATCAGCTATGTAACAGATGACACGGTGACCCCATTGTGTGGAGCGTCTGATAATATTTCCTGCCGTCCCATTAATTATTAATGGCGTCTATGGGATTGTATAAATCCCTCCTCACGTGTACCGAGCCGGGTCAGCCGCCGTCACGTGGACCAGAGAGCTGGCGATATACGGCACATTACTGGTCTGATATACATGTGTAATATCTGCTCTTCCGTCACACGTTATACACACATATACATTCTACACACATGTACACCTTATATACACATTATACACCGTATACATACATATACACATTACACACATACACAGCAGTTGTCTCTCTGGAGTCCTAGAAATATCACACAAATTCTAGAGTCTATGACGTACAGGCAACCAGCAGGGCAAAGACGGGGAGAATTTCGGATCACATAAGGAAAGGTTTCTCCGGAGTTTTCATCGGAGCCCGACACAAAGCAGGATGGACTTGGCTGCGTAAGGACTAAGGACAAGCTGGCAGTAAACGAGTGAACCTGCAGACTAAGGACCAAACTAGAAAGCATATTACAGCAAGAGAGTATACAAAAGCCAGGACGAAAGTATAGGAATACAGGAGTATAAAAACCAACAGCAAAGGAATATCAGGATGCAAGCCAGGGTCAAGTCCAAGAGGTCAAGGGAAAAGCCAAATCAGTGACAGATCAGATAACCGTGATAGGGAGCCAAAATCAGTAGCCAAGGAATCGGTGTAAATCAGGGTAAGTCCTGAGAACATAGAGCCAGAAAACTCCTGGAATCACAGGCAGCCGATAAGTCTCAGATCAAAGCTAGGTTTAACCCCTTCCTGCAACAGCCATTTCTCGATATTTGTTTTGTACTCTCCGTTTTGTTTCTCCTTTCACAAAGATGTATGAGGGCTTCATTTTTGCAGGTCAAATTGTACTTCATAAAGGTTCCATTTACTGTTCCATATGAGGCACCGGTAATCATTATTAATGCCGCAATGACAATGTATAGAACGTCATAGACTCGGCAGGTATGGCACCTCCTCTTCCTAACATCTACCGTAATAGTATGATGGATGTTGGAAAGGGGTTAAGTACCCCGCCTCAGCTCAGGATTGGATGATACGGCAGCGCCCTACATATTGCTGTATACTGTAGGCCCAGCCAGAGTGTGACTGATAGGCATAACAACATAACACGGCCAGAGCCGAGGCAGCGCCACCTACTGGTTCCACCCCAGGCCTATGAGAACCCTCCAGTCATTCCATTCTAGCATCTACCATACTTGCATCTCCTACTTCATCATTGATACACCAATATGGCCGCCATCACCTCTCCAAACCTCTGCAAGGCAGAAATTCCATATCGCACCGTCCTGTTATACGGCATCAGGGACGGCGCAGATCATGTGACCCTGTTGGCGAGACCTTCTAGACAGTGAATACCTGGGCTTGTCAGTGATGAGACCTCCATTGTTCTGGCTCTTTCTCCCGGAGGCTTTTCCATGAATGTTTGCGCTGCCCGGCTGTAATCGCTTTCTAAGAATCGCTGGCGCGGTGTTTACCGGAGCAGCGATCCCACAATACATCACTGCACGGCTCGGGGGGCTTCAGGTTATAACCTGTCACATCTGTAAGCTCTTTATGTGATCAGCGAGACCTGTAGGGTGTGAGGAGAAGGATTTAAAGGGCCGGTAACCTAATTGTCTTGTAGTATAGGGGCGCTATAAGGGACACGTATGGACGTAGATTGGAGTATCCCGGTACCTGGCACCTGAGAACACTACAGTCTGAACTGGCTGATAACAGAGAACAACAACAAGTAGTAAATACCCCGGATAAGACATGGCGGTAGCTTGTTGTCACCCCCCTTCCCCTCCTATGGGGGGCATTTAACCCTCAGCCTCCTGGGACAGATGACTTCAAACATCTCTTCCTAATAAAATATGAGTTTGTGCTGACACCTAGTGGTGAAAGTGGGGAAGGAATTTAGATTTTTTCACACCCACTGATGTACGGTATTCCGGGACAATTTGTGGATTGCCTGAGAACTTTGTACCGTGAGGCGGAGAGCTTTCCTCTTAATGGTTGGCAAGGTGGCACTTTTAGGGTTGAGGCGGGGGTGAGACAAGGTTGCCCACTGAGCCCATTACTGTACGTGATTGCCATAGACCCATTTCTTAGGTCACTACAGGAGTGTAATTGCCTGGATATTGCCTTTTGCAGAATCCTGGGTGCGAGGCGGCAGCCTTAAGAGGGGTCGATCGACTCGTGACTACCTCCCCCAATATCTGGACTATGGCCTGAAGTGTGTCAGGACCTGGAAACTGGAGAAATCTTACATTGAGAGTAAGACAAGGAGGGACATTTATGTCAGAGTATGGAAGGCATTCTTCTACTAAGTCTTGCTCTGAGAGATTGTCTAACATCCACTCTCCAAGAAAGTCTGAGGCTCCTCAATAGCAGAAGACTCCGAGCTACATACTATGATATCGCCAGGTTGTCACTACATGGGAAACTCTTTGTCAGGAGTAAAATTATTATGTATGTCAGATAACTACAACTACTATAATACTGCTCCTATGTACAAGAAGGGCTATGAGTAAGACACAGACGTGTCGAAACATGTCAGCCACAATGAAACCTATGCGGTTTTAATCACTTTTTTCCTACTTTTGCACTTTTGTTCCTGTCTATGGAGTGTTTTTTAATCATTATGGATTAAAAGTTATTTTTTAAAAGAAATATTCCTGGTAGAGCGGATCCTTCTATCAATTCATTTTGTCTGTAAGAATATAACTACTATAATACTGCTCCTATGTACAAGAATATAACTACTATAATACTACTCCTATGTACAAGAATATAACTACTATAATACTACTCCTATGTACAAGAATATAACTACTATAATACTACTCCTATGTACAAGAATATAACTAGTATAATACTACCTCCTATGTACAAGAATATAACTACTATAATACTGCTCCTATGTACAAGAATATAACTACTATAATACTACCTCCTATGTACAAGAATATAACTACTATAACACTACCGCCTATGTACAAGAATATAACTATTATAATACTACTCCTATGTACAAGAATATAACTACTATAATACTACCTCCTATGTACAAGAATATAACTACTATAATACTACTCCTATGTACAAGAATATAACTACTATAATACTGCCTCCTATGTACAAGAATATAACTACTATAATACTACTCCTATGTACAAGAATATAACTACTATAATACTACCTCCTATATACAAGAATATAACTACTATAATACTACCTCCTATGTACAAGAATATAACTACTATAATACTGCTCCTATGTACAAGAATATAACTACTATAATACTGCTCCTATGTACAAGAATATAACTACTATAATACTACTCCTATGTACAAGAATATAACTATTATAATACTGCTCCTATGTACAAGAATATAACTACTATAATACTGCTCCTATGTACAAGAATATAACTACTATAATACTACTCCTATGTACAAGAATATAACTACTATAATACTACCTCCTATGTACAAGAATATAACTACTATAATACTACTCCTATGTACAAGAATATAACTACTATAATACTACTCCTATGTACAAGAATATAACTACTATAATACTGCTCCTATGTACAAGAATATAACTACTATAATACTGCTCCTATGTACAAGAATATAACTGCTATAATACTGCTCCTATGTACAAGAATAAAACTGCTATAATACTACCTCCTATGTACAAGAATATAACTACTATACTACTATAATACTGCTCCTATGTACAAGAATATAACTACTATAATACTACTCCTATGTACAAGAATATAACTACTATAATACTGCTCCTATGTACAAGAATATAACTACTATAATACTACACCTATGTACAAGAATATAACTACTATAATACTGCTCCTATGTACAAGAATATAACTACTATAATACTACCTCCTATGTACAAGAATATAACTACTATAATACTACCTCGTATGTACAAGAATATAACTACTATAATACTACTCCTATGTACAAGAATATAACTACTATAATACTGCTCCTATGTACAAGAATATAACTACTATAATACTACCTCCTTTGTACAAGAATATAACTACTATAATACTACTCCTATGTACAAGAATATAACTACTATAATACTACTCCTATGTACAAGAATATAACTACTATAATACTACTCCTATGTACAAGAATATAACTACTATAATACTACCGCCTATGTACAAGAATATAACTATTATAATACTACTCCTATGTACAAGAATATAACTACTATAATACTACCTCCTATGTACAAGAATATAACTAC
Source organism: Leptodactylus fuscus (assembly GCF_031893055.1). Lineage (NCBI taxonomy): Eukaryota > Metazoa > Chordata > Amphibia > Anura > Leptodactylidae > Leptodactylus > Leptodactylus fuscus. The sequence continues at coordinate 154,051,048 of NC_134271.1, forward strand.
TATAATACTACTCCTATGTACAAGAATATAACTACTATAATACTACCTCCTATATACAAGAATATAACTACTATAATACTACCTCCTATGTACAAGAATATAACTACTATAATACTGCTCCTATGTACAAGAGTATAACTACTATAATACTGCTCCTATGTACAAGAATATAACTACTATAATACTACTCCTATGTACAAGAATATAACTATTATAATACTGCTCCTATGTACAAGAATATAACTACTATAATACTGCTCCTATGTACAAGAATATAACTACTATAATACTACTCCTATGTACAAGAATATAACTACTATAATACTACCTCCTATGTACAAGAATATAACTACTATAATACTACTCCTATGTACAAGAATATAACTACTATAATACTACCTCCTATGTACAAGAATATAACTACTATAATACTGCTCCTATGTACAAGAATATAACTACTATAATACTACTCCTATGTACTAGAATATAACTACTATAATACTACCTCCTATGTACTAGAATATAACTACTATAATACTACTCCTATGTACAAGAATATAACTACTATAATACTACTCCTATGTACAAGAATATAACTACTATAATACTACTCCTATGTACAAGAATATAACTACTATAATACTGCTCCTATGTACAAGAATATAACTACTATAATACTGCTCCTATGTACAAGAATATAACTGCTATAATACTGCTCCTATGTACAAGAATAAACTACTATAATACTACTCCTATGTACAAGAATATAACTACTATAATACTGCTCCTATGTACAAGAATATAACTACTATAATACTACTCCTATGTACAAGAATATAACTACTATAATACTGCTCCTATGTACAAGAATATAACTACTATAATACTACCTCCTATGTACAAGAATATAACTACTATAATACTACCTCCTATGTACAAGAATATAACTACTATAATACTACTCCTATGTACAAGAATATAACTACCGTAATACTACATCCTATGTACAAGAATATAACTACTGTAATACTGCTCCTATGTACAAGAATATAACTGCTATAATACTAATCCTATGTACAAGAATATAACTACTATAATACTACCTCCTATGTACAAGAATATAACTACTATACTACTATAATACTGCTCCTATGTACAAGAATATAACTACTATAATACTACTCCTATGTACAAGAATATAACTACTATAATACTGCTCCTATGTACAAGAATATAACTACTATAATACTACACCTATGTACAAGAATATAACTACTATAATACTGCTCCTATGTACAAGAATATAACTACTATAATACTACTCCTATGTACAAGAATATAACTACTATAATACTACCTCCTATGTACAAGAATATAACTATTATAATACTACTCCTATGTACAAGAATATAACTACTATAATACTACCTCGTATGTACAAGAATATAACTACTATAATACTACTCCTATGTACAAGAATATAACTACTATAATACTGCTCCTATGTACAAGAATATAACTACTATAATACTACCTCCTTTGTACAAGAATATAACTACTATAATACTACTCCTATGTACAAACATATAACTACTATAATACTGCTCCTATGTACAAGAATTAAACTACTATAATACTGCTCCTATGTACAAGAATATAACTGCTATAATACTACTCCTATGTACAAGAATAGAATACTATAATACTGCACCTATGTACAAGAATATAACTACTATAATACTGCTCCTATGTACAAGAATATAACTACTATAATACTACTCCTATGTACAAGAATATAACTACTATAATACTGCTCCTATGTACAAGAATATAACTACTATAATACTACTCCTATGTACAAGAATATAACTACTATAATACTACCTCCTATGTACAAGAATATAACTACTATAATACTACATCCTATGTACAAGAATATAACTACTATAATACTACCTCGTATGTACAAGAATATAACTACTATAATACTACTCCTATGTACAAGAATATAACTACTATAATACTGCTCCTATGTACAAGAATATAACTACTATAATACTACTCCTATGTACAAGAATATAACTACTATAATACTACCTCCTTTGTACAAGAATATAACTACTATAATACTACCTCGTATGTACAAGAATATAACTACTATAATACTACTCCTATGTACAAACATATAACTACTATAATACTGCTCCTATGTACAAGAATATAACTACTATAATACTACTCCTATGTACAAGAATAGAATACTATAATACTGCACCTATGTACAAGAATATAACTACTATAATACTGCTCCTATGTACAAGAATATAACTACTATAATACTACTCCTATGTACAAGAATATAACTACTATAATACTGCTCCTATGTACAAGAATATAACTACTATAATACTACTCCTATGTACAAGAATATAACTACTATAATACTACCTCCTATGTACAAGAATATAACTACTATAATACTACATCCTATGTACAAGAATATAACTACTATAATACTACCTCGTATGTACAAGAATATAACTACTATAATACTACTCCTATGTACAAGAATATAACTACTATAATACTGCTCCTATGTACAAGAATATAACTACTATAATACTACTCCTATGTACAAGAATATAACTACTATAATACTACCTCCTTTGTACAAGAATATAACTACTATAATACTACCTCGTATGTACAAGAATATAACTACTATAATACTACTCCTATGTACAAACATATAACTACTATAATACTGCTCCTATGTATAAGAATTAAACTACTATAATACTGCTCCTATGTACAAGAATATAACTACTATAATACTACTCCTATGTACAAGAATATAACTACTATAATACTACCTCGTATGTACAAGAATATAACTACTATAATACTACTCCTATGTACAAACATATAACTACTATAATACTGCTCCTATGTATAAGAATTAAACTACTATAATACTACTCCTATGTACAAGAATAGAATACTATAATACTGCACCTATGTACAAGAATATAACTACTATAATACTGCTCCTATGTACAAGAATATAACTACTATAATACTACTCCTATGTACAAGAATATAACTGCTATAATACTACTCCTATGTACAAGAATAGAATACTATAATACTGCACCTATGTACAAGAATATAACTGCTATAATACTACTCCTATGTACAAGAATAGAATACTATAATACTGCACCTATGTACAAGAATATAACTACTATAATACTACTCCTATGTACAAGAATATAACTACTATAATACTACCTCCTATGTACAAGCATATAACTACTATAATACTACTCCTATGTACAAGAATATAACTACTATAATACTGCTCCTATGTACAAGAATATAACTACTATAATACTACTCCTATGTACAAGAATATAACTACTATAATACTGCTCCTATGTACAAGAATATAACTACTATAATACTACTCCTATGTACAAGAATATAACTACTATAATACTACCTCCTATGTACAAGCATATAACTACTATAATACTACTCCTATGTACAAGAATATAACTACCGTAATACTACATCCTATGTACAAGAATATAACTACTGTAATACTGCTCCTATGTACAAGAATATAACTGCTATAATACTAATCCTATGTACAAGAATATAACTACTATAATACTACCTCCTATGTACAAGAATATAACTACTATACTACTATAATACTGCTCCTATGTACAAGAATATAACTACTATAATACTACTCCTATGTACAAGAATATAACTACTATAATACTGCTCCTATGTACAAGAATATAACTACTATAATACTACTCCTATGTACAAGAATATAACTACTATAATACTGCTCCTATGTACAAGAATATAACTACTATAATACTACTCCTATGTACAAGAATATAATTACTATAATACTACCTCCTATGTACAAGAATATAACTACTATAATACTACTCCTATGTACAAGAATATAACTACTATAATACTACATCCTATGTACAAGAATATAACTACTATAATACTACCTCGTATGTACAAGAATATAACTACTATAATACTACTCCTATGTACAAGAATATAACTACTATAATACTGCTCCTATGTACAAGAATATAACTACTATAATACTACTCCTATGTACAAGAATATAACTACTATAATACTACCTCCTTTGTACAAGAATATAACTACTATAATACTACTCCTATGTACAAGCATATAACTACTATAATACTACCTCGTATGTACAAGAATATAACTACTATAATACTACTCCTATGTACAAGAATATAACTACTATAATACTGCTCCTATGTACAAGAATTAAACTACTATAATACTGCTCCTATGTACAAGAATATAACTGCTATAATACTACTCCTATGTACAAGAATAGAATACTATAATACTGCACCTATGTACAAGAATATAACTACTATAATACTGCTCCTATGTACAAGAATATAACTACTATAATACTACTCCTATGTACAAGAATATAACTACTATAATACTGCTCCTATGTACAAGAATATAACTACTATAATACTACCTCCTATGTACAAGAATATAACTACTATAATACTACCTCCTATGTACAAGAATATAACTACTATAATACTACTCCTATGTACAAGAATATAATTACTATAATACTGCTCCTATGTACAAGAATATAACTACCATAATACTACATCCTATGTACAAGAATATAACTACTATAATACTACCTCCTATGTACAAGAATATAACTACTATAATACTACCTCCTATGTACAAGAATATAACTTATATAATACTACTCCTATGTACAAGAATATAACTACTATAATACTACTCCTATGTACAAGAATATAACTACTATAATACTACTCCTATGTACAAGAATATAACTACTATAATACTGCTCCTATGTACAAGAATATAACTACTATAATACTACTCCTATGTACAAGAATATAACTACTATAATACTGCTCCTATGTACAAGAATATAACTACTATAATACTACCTCCTATGTACAAGAATATAACTACTATAATACTACCTCCTATGTACAAGAATATAACTACTATAATACTACTCCTATGTACAAGAATATAACTACCGTAATACTACATCCTATGTACAAGAATATAACTACTGTAATACTGCTCCTATGTACAAGAATATAACTGCTATAATACTAATCCTATGTACAAGAATATAACTACTATAATACTACCTCCTATGTACAAGAATATAACTACTATACTACTATAATACTGCTCCTATGTACAAGAATATAACTACTATAATACTGCTCCTATGTACAAGAATATAACTACTATAATACTACACCTATGTACAAGAATATAACTACTATAATACTGCTCCTATGTACAAGAATATAACTACTATAATACTACTCCTATGTACAAGAATATAACTACTATAATACTACCTCCTATGTACAAGAATATAACTATTATAATACTACTCCTATGTACAAGAATATAACTACTATAATACTACCTCGTATGTACAAGAATATAACTACTATAATACTACTCCTATGTACAAGAATATAACTACTATAATACTGCTCCTATGTACAAGAATATAACTACTATAATACTACCTCCTTTGTACAAGAATATAACTACTATAATACTACTCCTATGTACAAACATATAACTACTATAATACTGCTCCTATGTACAAGAATTAAACTACTATAATACTGCTCCTATGTACAAGAATATAACTGCTATAATACTACTCCTATGTACAAGAATAGAATACTATAATACTGCACCTATGTACAAGAATATAACTACTATAATACTGCTCCTATGTACAAGAATATAACTACTATAATACTACTCCTATGTACAAGAATATAACTACTATAATACTGCTCCTATGTACAAGAATATAACTACTATAATACTACTCCTATGTACAAGAATATAACTACTATAATACTACCTCCTATGTACAAGAATATAACTACTATAATACTACATCCTATGTACAAGAATATAACTACTATAATACTACCTCGTATGTACAAGAATATAACTACTATAATACTACTCCTATGTACAAGAATATAACTACTATAATACTGCTCCTATGTACAAGAATATAACTACTATAATACTACTCCTATGTACAAGAATATAACTACTATAATACTACCTCCTTTGTACAAGAATATAACTACTATAATACTACCTCGTATGTACAAGAATATAACTACTATAATACTACTCCTATGTACAAACATATAACTACTATAATACTGCTCCTATGTACAAGAATATAACTACTATAATACTACTCCTATGTACAAGAATAGAATACTATAATACTGCACCTATGTACAAGAATATAACTACTATAATACTGCTCCTATGTACAAGAATATAACTACTATAATACTACTCCTATGTACAAGAATATAACTACTATAATACTGCTCCTATGTACAAGAATATAACTACTATAATACTACTCCTATGTACAAGAATATAACTACTATAATACTACCTCCTATGTACAAGAATATAACTACTATAATACTACATCCTATGTACAAGAATATAACTACTATAATACTACCTCGTATGTACAAGAATATAACTACTATAATACTACTCCTATGTACAAGAATATAACTACTATAATACTGCTCCTATGTACAAGAATATAACTACTATAATACTACTCCTATGTACAAGAATATAACTACTATAATACTACCTCCTTTGTACAAGAATATAACTACTATAATACTACCTCGTATGTACAAGAATATAACTACTATAATACTACTCCTATGTACAAACATATAACTACTATAATACTGCTCCTATGTATAAGAATTAAACTACTATAATACTGCTCCTATGTACAAGAATATAACTACTATAATACTACTCCTATGTACAAGAATATAACTACTATAATACTACCTCGTATGTACAAGAATATAACTACTATAATACTACTCCTATGTACAAACATATAACTACTATAATACTGCTCCTATGTATAAGAATTAAACTACTATAATACTACTCCTATGTACAAGAATAGAATACTATAATACTGCACCTATGTACAAGAATATAACTACTATAATACTGCTCCTATGTACAAGAATATAACTACTATAATACTACTCCTATGTACAAGAATATAACTGCTATAATACTACTCCTATGTACAAGAATAGAATACTATAATACTGCACCTATGTACAAGAATATAACTGCTATAATACTACTCCTATGTACAAGAATAGAATACTATAATACTGCACCTATGTACAAGAATATAACTACTATAATACTACTCCTATGTACAAGAATATAACTACTATAATACTACCTCCTATGTACAAGCATATAACTACTATAATACTACTCCTATGTACAAGAATATAACTACTATAATACTGCTCCTATGTACAAGAATATAACTACTATAATACTACTCCTATGTACAAGAATATAACTACTATAATACTGCTCCTATGTACAAGAATATAACTACTATAATACTACTCCTATGTACAAGAATATAACTACTATAATACTACCTCCTATGTACAAGCATATAACTACTATAATACTACTCCTATGTACAAGAATATAACTACCGTAATACTACATCCTATGTACAAGAATATAACTACTGTAATACTGCTCCTATGTACAAGAATATAACTGCTATAATACTAATCCTATGTACAAGAATATAACTACTATAATACTACCTCCTATGTACAAGAATATAACTACTATACTACTATAATACTGCTCCTATGTACAAGAATATAACTACTATAATACTACTCCTATGTACAAGAATATAACTACTATAATACTGCTCCTATGTACAAGAATATAACTACTATAATACTACTCCTATGTACAAGAATATAACTACTATAATACTGCTCCTATGTACAAGAATATAACTACTATAATACTACTCCTATGTACAAGAATATAATTACTATAATACTACCTCCTATGTACAAGAATATAACTACTATAATACTACTCCTATGTACAAGAATATAACTACTATAATACTACATCCTATGTACAAGAATATAACTACTATAATACTACCTCGTATGTACAAGAATATAACTACTATAATACTACTCCTATGTACAAGAATATAACTACTATAATACTGCTCCTATGTACAAGAATATAACTACTATAATACTACTCCTATGTACAAGAATATAACTACTATAATACTACCTCCTTTGTACAAGAATATAACTACTATAATACTACTCCTATGTACAAGCATATAACTACTATAATACTGCTCCTATGTACAAGAATTAAACTACTATAATACTGCTCCTATGTACAAGAATATAACTGCTATAATACTACTCCTATGTACAAGAATTGAATACTATAATACTGCACCTATGTACAAGAATATAACTACTATAATACTGCTCCTATGTACAAGAATATAACTACTATAATACTACTCCTATGTACAAGAATATAACTACTATAATACTGCTCCTATGTACAAGAATATAACTACTATAATACTACCTCCTATGTACAAGAATATAACTACTATAATACTACCTCCTATGTACAAGAATATAACTACTATAATACTACTCCTATGTACAAGAATATAATTACTATAATACTGCTCCTATGTACAAGAATATAACTACCATAATACTACATCCTATGTACAAGAATATAACTACTATAATACTACCTCCTATGTACAAGAATATAACTACTATAATACTACCTCCTATGTACAAGAATATAACTTATATAATACTACTCCTATGTACAAGAATATAACTACTATAATACTACTCCTATGTACAAGAATATAACTACTATAATACTATTCCTATGTACAAGAATATAACTACTATAATACTGCTCCTATGTACAAGAATATAACTACTATAATACTACTCCTATGTACAAGAATATAACTACTATAATACTGCTCCTATGTACAAGAATATAACTACTATAATACTACCTCCTATGTACAAGAATATAACTACTATAATACTACCTCCTATGTACAAGAATATAACTACTATAATACTACTCCTATGTACAAGAATATAACTACCGTAATACTACATCCTATGTACAAGAATATAACTACTGTAATACTGCTCCTATGTACAAGAATATAACTGCTATAATACTAATCCTATGTACAAGAATATAACTACTATAATACTACCTCCTATGTACAAGAATATAACTACTATACTACTATAATACTGCTCCTATGTACAAGAATATAACTACTATAATACTACTCCTATGTACAAGAATATAACTACTATAATACTGCTCCTATGTACAAGAATATAACTACTATAATACTACACCTATGTACAAGAATATAACTACTATAATACTGCTCCTATGTACAAGAATATAACTACTATAATACTACTCCTATGTACAAGAATATAACTACTATAATACTACCTCCTATGTACAAGAATATAACTATTATAATACTACTCCTATGTACAAGAATATAACTACTATAATACTACCTCGTATGTACAAGAATATAACTACTATAATACTACTCCTATGTACAAGAATATAACTACTATAATACTGCTCCTATGTACAAGAATATAACTACTATAATACTACCTCCTTTGTACAAGAATATAACTACTATAATACTACTCCTATGTACAAACATATAACTACTATAATACTGCTCCTATGTACAAGAATTAAACTACTATAATACTGCTCCTATGTACAAGAATATAACTGCTATAATACTACTCCTGTGTACAAGAATAGAATACTATAATACTGCACCTATGTACAAGAATATAACTACTATAATACTGCTCCTATGTACAAGAATATAACTACTATAATACTACTCCTATGTACAAGAATATAACTACTATAATACTGCTCCTATGTACAAGAATATAACTACTATAATACTACTCCTATGTACAAGAATATAACTACTATAATACTACCTCCTATGTACAAGAATATAACTACTATAATACTACATCCTATGTACAAGAATATAACTACTATAATACTACCTCGTATGTACAAGAATATAACTACTATAATACTACTCCTATGTACAAGAATATAACTACTATAATACTGCTCCTATGTACAAGAATATAACTACTATAATACTACTCCTATGTACAAGAATATAACTACTATAATACTACCTCCTTTGTACAAGAATATAACTACTATAATACTACCTCGTATGTACAAGAATATAACTACTATAATACTACTCCTATGTACAAACATATAACTACTATAATACTGCTCCTATGTACAAGAATATAACTACTATAATACTACTCCTATGTACAAGAATAGAATACTATAATACTGCACCTATGTACAAGAATATAACTACTATAATACTGCTCCTATGTACAAGAATATAACTACTATAATACTACTCCTATGTACAAGAATATAACTACTATAATACTGCTCCTATGTACAAGAATATAACTACTATAATACTACTCCTATGTACAAGAATATAACTACTATAATACTACCTCCTATGTACAAGAATATAACTACTATAATACTACATCCTATGTACAAGAATATAACTACTATAATACTACCTCGTATGTACAAGAATATAACTACTATAATACTACTCCTATGTACAAGAATATAACTACTATAATACTGCTCCTATGTACAAGAATATAACTACTATAATACTACTCCTATGTACAAGAATATAACTACTATAATACTACCTCCTTTGTACAAGAATATAACTACTATAATACTACCTCGTATGTACAAGAATATAACTACTATAATACTACTCCTATGTACAAACATATAACTACTATAATACTGCTCCTATGTATAAGAATTAAACTACTATAATACTGCTCCTATGTACAAGAATATAACTACTATAATACTACTCCTATGTACAAGAATATAACTACTATAATACTACCTCGTATGTACAAGAATATAACTACTATAATACTACTCCTATGTACAAACATATAACTACTATAATACTGCTCCTATGTATAAGAATTAAACTACTATAATACTACTCCTATGTACAAGAATAGAATACTATAATACTGCACCTATGTACAAGAATATAACTACTATAATACTGCTCCTATGTACAAGAATATAACTGCTATAATACTACTCCTATGTACAAGAATATAACTACTATAATACTACTCCTATGTACAAGAATATAACTACTATAATACTACATCCTATGTACAAGAATATAACTACTATAATACTACCTCGTATGTACAAGAATATAACTACTATAATACTACTCCTATGTACAAGAATATAACTACTATAATACTGCTCCTATGTACAAGAATATAACTACTATAATACTACTCCTATGTACAAGAATATAACTACTATAATACTACCTCCTTTGTACAAGAATATAACTACTATAATACTACTCCTATGTACAAGCATATAACTACTATAATACTGCTCCTATGTACAAGAATTAAACTACTATAATACTGCTCCTATGTACAAGAATATAACTGCTATAATACTACTCCTATGTACAAGAATAGAATACTATAATACTGCACCTATGTACAAGAATATAACTACTATAATACTGCTCCTATGTACAAGAATATAACTACTATAATACTACTCCTATGTACAAGAATATAACTACTATAATACTGCTCCTATGTACAAGAATATAACTACTATAATACTACCTCCTATGTACAAGAATATAACTACTATAATACTACCTCCTATGTACAAGAATATAACTACTATAATACTACTCCTATGTACAAGAATATAATTACTATAATACTGCTCCTATGTACAAGAATATAACTACCATAATACTACATCCTATGTACAAGAATATAACTACTATAATACTACCTCCTATGTACAAGAATATAACTACTATAATACTACCTCCTATGTACAAGAATATAACTTATATAATACTACTCCTATGTACAAGAATATAACTACTATAATACTACTCCTATGTACAAGAATATAACTACTATAATACTACTCCTATGTACAAGAATATAACTACTATAATACTGCTCCTATGTACAAGAATATAACTACTATAATACTACTCCTATGTACAAGAATATAACTACTATAATACTGCTCCTATGTACAAGAATATAACTACTATAATACTACCTCCTATGTACAAGAATATAACTACTATAATACTACCTCCTATGTACAAGAATATAACTACTATAATACTACTCCTATGTACAAGAATATAACTACCGTAATACTACATCCTATGTACAAGAATATAACTACTGTAATACTGCTCCTATGTACAAGAATATAACTGCTATAATACTAATCCTATGTACAAGAATATAACTACTATAATACTACCTCCTATGTACAAGAATATAACTACTATACTACTATAATACTGCTCCTATGTACAAGAATATAACTACTATAATACTACTCCTATGTACAAGAATATAACTACTATAATACTGCTCCTATGTACAAGAATATAACTACTATAATACTACACCTATGTACAAGAATATAACTACTATAATACTGCTCCTATGTACAAGAATATAACTACTATAATACTACTCCTATGTACAAGAATATAACTACTATAATACTACCTCCTATGTACAAGAATATAACTATTATAATACTACTCCTATGTACAAGAATATAACTACTATAATACTACCTCGTATGTACAAGAATATAACTACTATAATACTACTCCTATGTACAAGAATATAACTACTATAATACTGCTCCTATGTACAAGAATATAACTACTATAATACTACCTCCTTTGTACAAGAATATAACTACTATAATACTACTCCTATGTACAAACATATAACTACTATAATACTGCTCCTATGTACAAGAATTAAACTACTATAATACTGCTCCTATGTACAAGAATATAACTGCTATAATACTACTCCTATGTACAAGAATAGAATACTATAATACTGCACCTATGTACAAGAATATAACTACTATAATACTGCTCCTATGTACAAGAATATAACTACTATAATACTACTCCTATGTACAAGAATATAACTACTATAATACTGCTCCTATGTACAAGAATATAACTACTATAATACTACTCCTATGTACAAGAATATAACTACTATAATACTACCTCCTATGTACAAGAATATAACTACTATAATACTACATCCTATGTACAAGAATATAACTACTATAATACTACCTCGTATGTACAAGAATATAACTACTATAATACTACCCCTATGTACAAGAATATAACTACTATAATACTGCTCCTATGTACAAGAATATAACTACTATAATACTACTCCTATGTACAAGAATATAACTACTATAATACTACCTCCTTTGTACAAGAATATAACTACTATAATACTACCTCGTATGTACAAGAATATAACTACTATAATACTACTCCTATGTACAAACATATAACTACTATAATACTGCTCCTATGTACAAGAATATAACTACTATAATACTACTCCTATGTACAAGAATAGAATACTATAATACTGCACCTATGTACAAGAATATAACTACTATAATACTGCTCCTATGTACAAGAATATAACTACTATAATACTACTCCTATGTACAAGAATATAACTACTATAATACTGCTCCTATGTACAAGAATATAACTACTATAATACTACTCCTATGTACAAGAATATAACTACTATAATACTACCTCCTATGTACAAGAATATAACTACTATAATACTACATCCTATGTACAAGAATATAACTACTATAATACTACCTCGTATGTACAAGAATATAACTACTATAATACTACTCCTATGTACAAGAATATAACTACTATAATACTGCTCCTATGTACAAGAATATAACTACTATAATACTACTCCTATGTACAAGAATATAACTACTATAATACTACCTCCTTTGTACAAGAATATAACTACTATAATACTACCTCGTATGTACAAGAATATAACTACTATAATACTACTCCTATGTACAAACATATAACTACTATAATACTGCTCCTATGTATAAGAATTAAACTACTATAATACTGCTCCTATGTACAAGAATATAACTACTATAATACTACTCCTATGTACAAGAATATAACTACTATAATACTACCTCGTATGTACAAGAATATAACTACTATAATACTACTCCTATGTACAAACATATAACTACTATAATACTGCTCCTATGTATAAGAATTAAACTACTATAATACTACTCCTATGTACAAGAATAGAATACTATAATACTGCACCTATGTACAAGAATATAACTACTATAATACTGCTCCTATGTACAAGAATATAACTACTATAATACTACTCCTATGTACAAGAATATAACTGCTATAATACTACTCCTATGTACAAGAATAGAATACTATAATACTGCACCTATGTACAAGAATATAACTGCTATAATACTACTCCTATGGTCAAGAATAGAATACTATAATACTGCACCTATGTACAAGAATATAACTACTATAATACTACTCCTATGTACAAGAATATAACTACTATAATACTACCTCCTATGTACAAGCATATAACTACTATAATACTACTCCTATGTACAAGAATATAACTACTATAATACTACCTCCTATGTACAAGCATATAACTACTATAATACTACTCCTATGTACAAGAATATAACTACTATAATACTGCTCCTATGTACAAGAATATAACTACTATAATACTACTCCTATGTACAAGAATATAACTACTATAATACTGCTCCTATGTACAAGAATATAACTACTATAATACTACTCCTATGTACAAGAATATAACTACCGTAATACTACATCCTATGTACAAGAATATAACTACTATAATACTACTCCTATGTACAAGCATATAACTACTATAATACTACTCCTATGTACAAGAATATAACTACCGTAATACTACATCCTATGTACAAGAATATAACTACTGTAATACTGCTCCTATGTACAAGAATATAACTGCTATAATACTAATCCTATGTACAAGAATATAACTACTATAATACTACCTCCTATGTACAAGAATATAACTACTATACTACTATAATACTGCTCCTATGTACAAGAATATAACTACTATAATACTACTCCTATGTACAAGAATATAACTACTATAATACTGCTCCTATGTACAAGAATATAACTACTATAATACTACTCCTATGTACAAGAATATAACTACTATAATACTGCTCCTATGTACAAGAATATAACTACTATAATACTACTCCTATGTACAAGAATATAATTACTATAATACTACCTCCTATGTACAAGAATATAACTACTATAATACTACTCCTATGTACAAGAATATAACTACTATAATACTACATCCTATGTACAAGAATATAACTACTATAATACTACCTCGTATGTACAAGAATATAACTACTATAATACTACTCCTATGTACAAGAATATAACTACTATAATACTGCTCCTATGTACAAGAATATAACTACTATAATACTACTCCTATGTACAAGAATATAACTACTATAATACTACATCCTTTGTACAAGAATATAACTACTATAATACTACTCCTATGTACAAGCATATAACTACTATAATACTACCTCCTATGTACAAGAATATAACTACTATAATACTACCTCCTATGTACAAGAATATAACTTATATAATACTACTCCTATGTACAAGAATATAACTACTATAATACTACTCCTATGTACAAGAATATAACTACTATAATACTACTCCTATGTACAAGAATATAACTACTATAATACTGCTCCTATGTACAAGAATATAACTACTATAATACTACTCGTATGTACAAGAATATAACTACTATAATACTACTCCTATGTACAAGAATATAACTACTATAATACTACTCCTATGTACAAGAATATAACTACTATAATACTACCTCCTATGTACAAGAATATAACGTACTATAATACTACTCCTATGTACAAGAATATAACTACCATAATACTACTCCTATGTACAAGAATATAACTACTATAATACTGCTCCTATGTACAAGAATATAACTACTATAATACTACTCCTATGTACAAGAATATAACTACTATAATACTACCTCCTATGTACAAGAATATAACTACTATAATACTGCTCCTATGTACAAGAGTATAACTACTATAATACTACTCGTATGTACAAGAATATAACTACTATAATACTACTCCTATGTACAAGAATATAACTACTATAATACTACTCCTATGTACAAGAATATAACTACTATAATACTACCTCCTATGTACAAGAATATAACTACTATAATACTACTCCTATGTACAAGAATATAACTACCATAATACTACTCCTATGTACAAGAATATAACTACTATAATACTGCTCCTATGTACAAGAATATAACTACTATAATACTACTCCTATGTACAAGAATATAACTACTATAATACTACCTCCTATGTACAAGAATATAACTACTATAATACTACTCCTATGTACAAGAATATAACTACCGATAATACTACTCCTATGTACAAGAATATAACTACTATAATACTGCTCCTATGTACAAGAATATAACTACTATAATACTGCTCCTATGTACAAGAATATAACTACTATAATACTACCTCCTATGTATAAGAATATAACTACTATAATACTGCTCCTATGTACAAGAATATAACTACTATAATACTGCTCCTATGTACAAGAATATAACTACTATAATACTACTCCTATGTACAAGAATATAACTACTATGAATACTACTCCTATGTACAAGAATATAACTACTATAATACTACTCCTATGTACAAGAATATAACTACTATAATACTGCTCCTATGTACAAGAATATAACTACTATAATACTACTCCTATGTACAAGAATATAACTACTATAATACTACCTCCTATGTACAACAATATAACTACTATAATACTACTCCTATGTACAAGAATATAACTACTATAATACTGCTCCTATGTACAAGAATATAACTACTATAATACTACCTCCTATGTACAACAATATAACTACTATAATACTACTCCTATGTACAAGAATATAACTACTATAATACTACTCCTATGTACAAGAATATAACTACTATAATACTACCTCCTATGTACAACAATATAACTACTATAATACTACTCCCTATGTAGCAAGAATATAACTACTATAATACTACTCCTATGTACAAGAATATAACTACTATAATACTACCTCCTATGTACAACAATATAACTACTATAATACTACTCCTATGTACAAGAATATAACTACTATAATACTACTCCTATGTACAAGAATATAACTACTATAATACTACTCCTATGTACAAGAATATAACTACTATAATACTACTCCTATGTACAAGAATATAACTACTATAATACTGACCTCCTATGTACAAGAATATAACTACTATAATACTACTCCTATGTACAAGAATATAACTACTATAATACTACTCCTATGTACAAGAATATAACTACTATAATACTACTCCTATGTACAAGAATATAACTACTATAATACTGCTCCTATGTACAAGAATATAACTACTATAATACTACTCCTATGTACAAGAATATAATATAATACTACTCCTATGTACAAGAATATAACTACTATAATACTACTCCCTATGTACAAGAATATAACTACTATAATACTACCTCCTATGTACAAGAATATAACTACTATAATACTGCTCCTATGTACAAGAATATAACTACTATAATACTACTCCTATGTACAAGAATATAACTACTATAATACTACCTCCCTATGTACAAGAATATAACTACTATAATACTACTCCTATGTACAAGAATATAACTACTATAATACTACCTCCTATGTACAAGAATATAACTACTATAATACTGCTCCTATGTACAAGAATATAACTACTATAATACTACTCCTATGTACAAGAATATAACTACTATAATACTGCTCCTATGTACAAGAATATAACTACTATAATACTACCTCCTATGTACAAGAATATAACTACTATAATACTACCTCCTATGTACAAGAATATAACTACTATAATACTACTCCTATGTACAAGAATATAACTACCGTAATACTACATCCTATGTACAAGAATATAACTACTAGTAATACTGCTCCTATGTACAAGAATATAACTAGCTATAATACTAATCCTATGTACAAGAATATAACTACTATAATACTACCTCCTATGTACAAGAATATAACTACTATACTATAATACTGACTCCTATGTACAAGAATATAACTACTATAATACTACTCCTATGTACAAGAATATAACTACTATAATACTGCTCCTATGTACAAGAATATAACTACTATAATACTACACCTATGTACAAGAATATAACTACTATAATACTGCTCCTATGTACAAGAATATAACTACTATAATACTACTCCTATGTACAAGAATATAACTACTATAATACTACCTCCTATGTACAAGAATATAACTATTATAATACTACTCCTATGTACAAGAATATAACTACTATAATACTACCTCGTATGTACAAGAATATAACTACTATAATACTACTCCTATGTACAAGAATATAACTACTATAATACTGCTCCTATGTACAAGAATTAAACTACTATAATACTGCTCCTATGTACAAGAATATAACTGCTATAATACTACTCCTATGTACAAGAATAGAACTACTATAATACTACTCCTATGTACAAGAATATAACTACTATAATACTGCACCTATGTACAAGAATATAACTACTATAATACTGCTCCTATGTACAAGAATATAACTACTATAATACTACTCCTATGTACAAGAATATAACTACTATAATACTGCTCCTATGTACAAGAATATAACTACTATAATACTACTCCTATGTACAAGAATATAACTACTATAATACTACCTCCTATGTACAAGAATATAACTATTATAATACTACTCCTATGTACAAAGAATATAACTACTATAATACTACCTCGTATGTACAAGAATATAACTACTATAATACTACTCCTATGTACAAGAATATAACTACTATAATACTGCTCCTATGTACAAGAATTAAACTACTATAATACTGCTCCTATGTACAAGAATATAACTGCTATAATACTACTCCTATGTACAAGAATAGAATACTATAATACTACTCCTATGTACAAGAATTAAACTACTATAATACTGCACCTATGTACAAGAATATAACTACTATAATACTGCTCCTATGTACAAGAATATAACTACTATAATACTACTCCTATGTACAAGAATATAACTACTATAATACTGCTCCTATGTACAAGAATATAACTACTATAATACTACTCCTATGTACAAGAATATAACTACTATAATACTACCTCCTATGTACAAGAATATAAACTACTATAATACTACATCCTATGTAA